>NC_087219.1:52595314-52655314 GCF_015104395.2 Macrobrachium nipponense | reverse complement strand
ACTGTGCTAAACTATAAAGGATTTTTATCATAGTATGCGTTTTTTAACGGAGCGTCGGAAGCGTCAGCGTCGTAACCTCGGAACAAGCGTCGTAACCCAGGACGGATTTTTCCATTGAATATTTAAGAAAAAGCGTCGTAATCTCGGAACGTTGTAAGCCGGAACCGTCGTAACCCGGGGACCGCCTGTATATATATATATATATATATATATATATATATATATAAATAATAAATATGTAGGGTCATGTTGCCAGTCAGTTTCTTGTTGAAACTGAAGTAAATCCTGAGATCACGCCATAGACATGGAGGCTTACGGCCACCTGAACTAAAACAAAGGCCACGAACCTGCCAACAGGAGGTTGCAAGTTGGTCACAGGCTGTTGGACACCAAAGATAGATTTACTTCCAGTTCAGGTGACCACATTAGGCGATCGTATCGTCTATGGTGCCCTAAGCCTTCAAGTAAGTATATCTTAGTTTTACCAGACCACTTAGCTGATTACAGCTTCTCCAATAGTTTATTTCTTGGTGGTCAAGAATCTTTTCAAATCTTAATATAGTATACCTTACAAATTTGAGTTGTTCCACATTTTCCCTTAAACCACCATAGTTTCTGTACAGGAGTAATTGCTGTAGATGTCTGATAAATATTGCCTTCATGATATTCTTCATTGAATAACTTTCATACTTTGTCAAGACTTTATTGTAGTAATTATGTATTAATTTCTATTAATATTGCAGTCATCTATACAGTTAGCTTTTAAGAGAGGGTGGTAGTGATAATGATAGTGCCGATACTAATAACTTATTTTTCTTTTTGCCCCATAAAACTACGTACTTCTATCGAGGGATCGTGATCAAGACGAGATTGACTGATCACGTGACTACACAATATGTAAGAGAGAGAGAGAGAGAGAGAGAGAAATTGATACTTTTCATTATTTTCATATTAATAGCCATACATATAGTTTTTTGGTAGCATTGTCATCGACATTTAAGCTACGATACTGTACAACACTTAAAATTTTGTGTTTATTTCACTAGTATACTTATTTTAGCATTAAGTTTACTGAAGCACATAATTAATATCTCATTAAATTCCTTAAATCATTGGCTTGATGTTTTTATTTTTATATGTATCCTGTATGAAAAAAAAAAAAGAGGAGGCCAGTGTCCAATGCAGCCGTATTACCTATGGTTTACTGAGCACAATAGGGCAGGCTAGGTATAGTAAGTCCTGTACTTGGTAGGTATAAAAGTTGTTGCTAATAATAAAACATTGAAAAACAAGCCTAATTAACAGTGTAAATTAATAATGTTAAAAATGGAATGCTAATCAGGCACAGAAATTTCTCTTTCATACTTTTCAATAATCTCCTCAAATTCAATTGTGGTTCTTAAAGTTTTCCTCTGTCTGCAATGACACTCTTGGGACCCATGATTGAATCAAAATAAGAATACAATAAACCACAAAAACTAAGGAAGCATTCCTGTAAAAGCAGGTACTTGCTCAAAACAATAGCAGCAGAGTTAGCTGGCTTTAAACAACGACTAGTGGTGACTGACTGAAGCACTTTTGTTTACAAAAACCATATGGTTCATCGTGCCATATTCCAGTGTTTTATTCGAGCTCCGATGCAAAATTTACTCAGAATTTCATGTCAAAACCCAATTATGTCAAGTACTGATACAGTTGAGGACTGTGGTTCTACTGTACACCAAATTGAGTTCATGATCTGCCCTACTTTTTTTCGACAAGATCTGTTGATATCCAATTGTAATCCCCAACATGGTTATGGACACTACAATATGCATAAGAAATGCATATTTTATGACTAACCTTAAGTCCCTCTTACCCTGAATACTGTTCACAAAGGAAAGCAGCTGAGATCCAGGCTGATGTCTATGCAGTTGGGCACAATTTATGACATCCTTTCTGCCATCAAGTTTCTCCTTAGAATCCTACGGAAATGTTATTGTTATAATACAATTAAGTTAGTTCATACTTACCTGGCAGATATATATATATATATAGCTGTATTTTCTGAAGTCCGACAGAATTTAAAAATTCGCGGCACACGCAGTGGGCGGCCAGGTGGTAGTACCCATTCCCGCCGTGGGAGGCGGATATCAGGGAACTATTCCCTTATTTTCTATTCATATTTATCAGTGCCACTGTCTCCTGAGGGGAGGTGGGTGGGCACTTTAATTATATATATCTGCCAGGTAAGTATGAACAAACTTAATTGTATTATAACAATAACATTTTGTTCATGAAACTTACCTGACAGATATATATATAGCTGAATCCCACCTTCGGATGGTGGGAAGAGATAGAATAGGATTTTTTGGGAAACTTAAATTAAGTAGATGATATACATCTTAGTTCCTCACCTGTTAGCATAGTGATTACTGTCACCAAAGTCTGCTTCTGCGTTACTAGAGTTGCCAGCGAGGTAGAGACCTGTAATGCTGGTGCGCTCTAAATGATCTATCAACGGGGGCGTGACCACAATGTGACTAGACCATATGACCATACTTCTGAGGGCAATGAAGCTAAAACCACCACCTGACCTAACCTATCAAAGTTAGTTCCATAACTTCTAGGCTAAAGAAAAGGAACGCGCCTCAAGCGACCAACCCTTCAAAGTTAAAAGCACACCTATCCCTTTTCTATAGGATAGGATTCGTGTTGCTTGCTTCCCCCAATAATATATCTACGGATATGCATGGTCCTAGCGACTTACGGATCTGAAATGTCGTATTCACATCCCGTCGGGAGTGTGAAGCGAACACAGAGTTGCTTCGCTAAAGCGTGGCACTCAGGATGTTACTGAGTGTCACGCTCTGTTGAAATGCTTCCGAGGCCGCGCCCTCACCTCTTGAGCATTCATATTAAGAAAAAATCTCAAATCTTTATGCAAACATAATGAATGAGACCTCTAAAGAACTCCTTGGCTATAATGCCAGGGTGTTCTTGGACATGAACCAGTCTGGTCTTTTTACAGAACCACCGCAGATTGTCGGGAGTGTGAAGAGGAACACAGAGTTGCTTCGCTAAAGCGTGGCACTCAGGATGTTACTGAGTGTCATGCTCTGTTGAAATGCTTCCGAGGCCGCGCCCTCACTTCTTGAGCATTCATATTAAGAAAAAATCTCAAATCTTTATGCAAACACAATGAATGAGACCTCTTAAAAGAACTCCTTGGCTATAATGCCAGGGTGTTTTTGGACATGAACCAGTCTGGTCTTTTTACGGAACACGCAAATTGTCCGTTGACCTTGACTTTCTATAGTTTTATCAAGATAAAACTTGAGAGACCCTACAGGGCACAGGACTCTCTAATGCCCTTGCCCAATAATTTGTGCCATACCCTTGGTCTCCAAGCCTTCGGGTCAAGGGTTAGACAGGTTTTCGTTCTTATCAAGAACGGAATGCTTAGAGGACAGACCGCATTATGTCCTTTAAAGCCAAAACCTCTGATGATGGCTAAAAACCTCACTAACCCTCTTTGTCGTGGCTAGAGCGGTTACAATATTAGCCTTTCTGGTCACGTGTATTAAGTTCGCAGAAAGGATAGGTTCGAATTGCTTTTGGCATCAGAAACTCAGACTACGTCTAAGTTCCATGCCGGAACCTTTGATCCAGAGAATTTTAAGATCTCCACAGACCTCAAAGATCGTGAAGCTTTGTTGTTTGACAGAACCGAATCTCTGAGCCTAGAGGCCGTCAACAACATATTTGCATATTCTACAATAGTTAGGACTTCTAGCTTATCTCATACTTCAGACGGAAAGATAGAACAATAAGGAACTTCACAGAGGTCGAGGTGGAGGAACAGTCATTTCCCTTCACTATCTCCAGAAACGGCCTCCTCCGATTGAACACTGAAAATAGGCAGCACTGCTTTGCCTTGGCCAAGAGGCTGCCATTACTCTTGAAGATCTTATCGCTCTGTACCGTTGAAGACGAAGGTAGATATTGAATGCAACCTACGTCTTCACAGACAAATCGAGAGAAGGATTCTCAAGATTCTGAACCTGTGCCTACAAATGACTGAAAACGCTAACCGCTATTTCATTGCTGTCCGTGAGAAGTCGTAGTTGCAATGAAAGCGGGGCGTTCTTCAGTAATGAAAACACAGGGGAAAAGCTGCCTGAAGAACTGCTTCTCATGGGCTGAACATTTGGAAGTAGAGCTGTCAGGTCGGAGAGTAGGCGATGTCTTTTGACATATCTGTTAATTCGGGTTGAACAATGAACAATTGTACACCTACGAATATGAGATATTTTAAAGACAAACCCAGATGTCTGCAAAATCATTCGCATTATCGCAGTGTGATGCAGCGGGAGACTTGTACAGACTTCTGTTACCGTGCGTTAAACAGAAAGATGAAAGAGTCTAAGAGATATCTCTGTTGAAAATTCTCGCAATATCGAAGGGGATGGAATCTATCGTCACAGCAGTAGATGGTCCTTCATAATTGCGAGAAACCCCGTTAATCAGAGACCTAACCGTGCATCTCGGAGGCCCAGCTGATACTGAGCTGCTATCAGGCAGTTCAATACGCAGTAGCTGAGCCTGAGCTCCCGCTGACTCGTCATCCCGAGTTGCCAGGTAATCCATATTCCACAAAGGAATGCGTTCGGCTAGAACCACTGAGCATAAAAGATATGCTCGAGCAATTATATTTAGGCGAAACGAATTTCGGTAAATATAAAAGTTGAAATGGTGTTGTCGTGACAAAACCATAAGTATATAAAATTGAAACAAACTCCTGGGAGGTTGCAGGCAACCCAAAGTTGCAGTTCAATTAGAATACTTCTCGTCTAAGTCGCAATCTGTAGAATAACTAGGAAATGCGGCTACCCCTCGGACAATTCAACTGCTTAGTAGAATCATGTCGCGAGGTTAATATACGTAGTATATTTATAGGATTCTGAACAACGATCTCCATCCTAAATTCTTTCCTTCCAGAAAACAAAATAAGGATTGGAGATCGACCAACTTCGATCTCTATTAAAGAGAGTGAAGGAGAAGTCTTCCTCGAAGGAAAGCTTCAATGGTGAACAGAATACTAACTGCCTGAGTTGCCAGCTACTCCCTTTACGAAGGAATAGGTATGATATTATCGAGCAAAAGGAAACTCTCAAGCAGGCCTATTTAAACGAAACAGAATTCGCTAAAAACAGAAGCTGAGTCGGTGTTGTCGTAACAATACCTGCAGAGTTGTTCTTACTCCGAAAACTCTTGGAAGGTTGAAGGGAGTGTCAAATAAATACATTAGAACAACATTTTTTTTGTTTTTTCTTTCGGCTTCTAATCCGCAGAGGTAAATACGATATGCGTATATGACTTGACCCATGCGTTAGCAAAATGACGCAAAGATAAACTACGTAAGTATTGTAGTAATTTGAACATCGAATTCTCTACTACATCTTTCCTCGACGAGGAAGAGAGAAAGAAAGGAAAACGACTGTCCACGCTCTAATGAATGAGGCTTTTTAAAAGAACTCCTTGACTCTTTTCCAAGAAAAGGGAGTAATATTCGAATAGAGATCATCAAGAGAGAACCGAGGATCGAAAAGGACCGTTCAATGTTCTTATGATATTGGACATAAGACTTCCCTCTTGAGGATTCATGGATCTAGTCTACAAGTCTTTTTCTTACTCCCCGGATGAGCCTCTGAAAATGAATGAGAGCTCTTCCGAAATTTGTTAACGAGTTTATCCGCTTAACGATAAAAACGTTTAAAATCTATGTCAATGAGAACTACCCCATTTATGAGGGTCCCCCACTTAAATGACAAAACGTTAATATCTTGACAATGGGAAAACGTCCTTACTTGACAAACTATTAGCACTTTGCTAATAGGGGAAACCCTTTAACATGACCGAAAGTCACCCAGGAATCCGAGTATATAATCTTCCCGATTCTCAGAGAAATCCGACCATGAAGAGAAAGAGGGATCGAAGAAAAAATTCGGTATGTTTCTCCGCTAACTCCGAATCCATTTTGTAAAGGAATGTCCTGTGGAGAGTCCTGAAAAAACCTCGTCTTGACGAGCGTTTATAAAGCGTCAAGCGTCCTAAGAAACGTCGTGAACAGCAAATAAGACGCCTTTACTCTCGCAAAGCGTCCTGCCGAGCTTCCACCGAAGCGTCCTGGCGAATGTCCACAAAAGCGTCCTCATAAGCGTCCTGCTGAGCGTCCTCAAAAGCGTCCTGCTGAGCGTCGTCAAAAGCGTCCTGCCGAGCGTCCTCAAAAGCGTCCTGCTTAGCGTCCTGCTGAGCGTCCTCAAAACGTCCTGCTTAGCTATGAGCGTGTCTGAGCAGAGAACACCAAGTCTCTGAACGAGTTCAGAGAGGAACTCGTTGAGCGCCCTGATGCATGCAAGGCCCGCCAAGAGGCGTCCTGGCGAGCGACCTTTCCAACATCTCAATGTTACGACGAACCGCTTTTGCATATGACGTTGAATATTTTCAAGGGACGTCCTCATGCGAGTCTCCATGGAGAGCCGCACGCTGCTCCTGAAGTGTGTGAACACTAAAGGAAGACGTATGGCTTTCGTCTTCAAGACGGGCCTTAAAGACCTTCATACCTTCTTACAAAGACAGTGGCCGCCTGTGCGACAACTTGCCTCTTAGTAATGCAAAAGACCATCTCCAGAAACGCACTCAGCAAAGGAACGCCGAGCGTCCAAAAGACACCCTCGCAAGGTGCTTGCCGAGCGTCCTGGAGAATGTCTCCACTATAGGACGTCGAGCACCTCCAAAAGCTTCTTCACGTCTAAATTGCCCTTCTTATGCCTAACCAGACATATAAGTTGTTTGACTGTGCAAAGCAGCTTGCCGGACGTCAAACTTATCAGCTTGCTTTTTCGAAGAAAAGCGAACGTTACATAACGTATACGGAGCGCCATTAGGAGAGGAGACGAATACTGAGTTACTCCTCCAAAAGGTGGAATCTAGAATGTCCTTGATTACCAAATCCTTTTGGAATGCTAGCGAGGTTGAAACAGCTCTAACTTCATGAGCGTTCACTCGCAGGAGGCTCAAATCACTCTTCTGGCAAGATGAATGAGCCTCCTTAATATTTCCCTTAGGAAAAGAGCCAGTGCATTCTTCGAAAAGGGTAAATGTGGTCTCTTCCTGAGCACCATACATTACCCGAAGGACCTGTTACTTCCTTCGTTTATGTAAATATAACTCGAGAGCCCTGACAGGGCACAGGACTCTTTCATCCTCTCGTGACGAGAGAGAGAGGACGTGAAGCGTCCTCTTCTCTAAAGCTTCTTTAGGGGGCGCGAGTCCTTCCGAGAGCTCCAACCCCTGTGTGGGGAGGACGCCTCGGAGGACGAGAAGCAATCCTTCAAGATTCGTGCACGTGCTCGATCTTCGGCAGCCTGGGAAGCGACAACAGGACCTGCCGAAAGGAAGCCAGATCAGCATGAAAAACCCGTAACCTTCCTTCGGCTTTTGACATGCCCTCTCCCTGGTTTCCTGGGAGTCCGACAGAGGTCTAGGCCTAGAGGCGTTATGGGGCCGATCTGACGTTCCCTCCTAACGAGAGAGAGGACGTGAAGCGTCCTCTTCTCTAAATCTTCTTAGAGGGCGCGAGTCCTTCCGAGAGCTCCAACCCTTGCGCGGGGAGGACGCCTCGAAGGACGAGAAGCAATCCTTCAAGATTCGTGCACGTGCACGATCTTTTAGCAGCCTGGGAAGCGTCAACAGGTTCTGCCGAAGGGACGCCAGATCGGTGGGGAGCCCCCGTAACCCTCTTGCGGCTTTCGACATGCCCTCTCCCAGAGTCCTGGGAGTCCGACAGAGGTCCAGGCCTAGAGGCATTATGGGGCCGATCTGACGCCCCCTCCACAACACAAGGGGCACTACACTTCACAACACTGATTGGAGAGCGAGCACTTTAGCCTAAGATTACTTGATGAAATCCTCTAGCAGACACTTCTTCTAGGCCCGTAAGCCATACCACAGGGTTAGGCAAAATAAAATCTACAGGAGGTTAGAAGGTTCATTATTTCTAACTTTTACTTTCTATAGTTTTATCAAGATAATGAGGAGGAAAACTCCTGATTCTAACACGCTCTAAAATGCGTACATGAATCCTCCTTCTTCCGTAATCAGTCACACATTACACTAATTACATTGAACTTATGCAAAGAAAACATGTAAACGTCATAAATACTAAGTGAGTGTCTACCGAAAGTTCCGGTAGCCTCACCTTACCATGCAGACAACAAAGTCTGAAACTAGGCTAACTAGCTTCAGACATCAAATTCAATGAAAAAATTTACGATAGCGTATGCCTAGCCACAAATCCATTAATAATCGAAAGAATAATTAGGATACTTAAGCGGCTAATGAAGTTTTAAACAAAATCCTAGGCGGAGGTCTGTAAACAGTTGTTTACCGACCGGCGACAGAAAAAATATGAATAGAAAATGGGAATAGTTCCTGATATCCGCCTCCCACGGCGGGAATGGGTACTAACCACCTGGCCGCACCACTCGTGTGCCGCGAATTTTTAAATTCTGTCGGACTTCAGAAAATACAGCTATATATATATCTGTCAGGTAAGTTTCATGAACAAAATGGCAGGTAGGACATTATTGGTTGGTTTCTCGAGATGGCAGCCTTATGCTGAAAAATGTCCTATGCTCTCTCCTCATAATGGATCAATAATTCCATAACATAAAACATTCTAGTACAAAAGAAAAAGGGGGTAATCGTTTATGCAACATAAAACCTATAGTATTTTGAAATAGATTCTAATAAATATAAACTATCACAGATGTTAAGTCTACAATTGCATCGCCAATCAATATACTGTACCTAGTTAAAAAATCATTAATGGCTTTGCCCTTTGTGGGTTAAGACATTCCTTAACTATTCAATTGCAATAAAATTTCTTTATAATATTGAATAAAACAACTTATAATACTTGTACATACAAAAGACAGGGGGACTTTCTTTTTAGAGGAAAACTCCATTATCTTTTAATAAAATAACTTATAATACTTGTACATACAAAAGACAGGGACTTTCTTTTCAGAGGAAAACTCCATTATTTTAACTCCAAAATGCAGCATTAAAGTGTAATCTTCAAAAACATTTGGAACCCTATGTATATTTACTCCTTACAAAGAGTACTCTTTATTAAACTTTGTGAAGTAAACCCTGTGTAATATTAGGGCAGGTTATAAAACAAGTGTCAGCTTTAAATTTATTTTATATCCATAATAAAGACTATACACAAAATATTAAGTTACATCTCACTGGAGATCCTCCTGAAAGAAAGAGACATAATATTAGGTGATTTAACCTGAACATCATGTAACATGTGGGTTATGAGCAACTGATCACTGACTTGATACAGCTTCAGTTTTTTTTTTTTATTTTAACTCATCCATTCTCAGTTTAAGGAGGATTTTCTATCAAATAAAGTTATAATAAACATTTAAATAATTGTTTTTGTTGACTACTTATGAATTCCATACCTTAATTCATTGAATTCATACTGAACAGAAAGCATTTTTCCACAACTAGGAAAGGATTTACAAGGTGGTCTACTATTCTTGCCCCCAAGGTGCTTAGAAGCATCCCTTCCCCCTAAGTTGTAAAAGTGTAAGCTTCAGACACCAGCTTCTTATACCTACGGTGCTTAGCAGCTTCCCTTCACCCTAAGCTGTAAAAGTCTAAGCTTCTGACCTTATCTTTTTATACTTATGGTGCTTAGCAGGATCAATCCATCCTATGCTTTTTATAAGGTATTCTTGTATCTATGGTGCTCAGCAGCATCCCTTCACCCTATGCTGTAAAAGTCTAAGCTTCGGATTTTCCTTCATTCTCCACGTCTCTCCCTACGAAGCTGTCCAACCTCTTTACCTTGCTCCTACTTTCATCAAATTTCAAACAAATTTTTTCTTCAGGTAAACTAAATTACAATACATCAGTTGTCTGGAAATCAGTACTTTAATTGTGAAAGTTATAAAGAAGTCAATTTGTCATTAAGTATGTAACTGGTTTCCTCTGACAATTATTCTTCACCCATCATTTGCCCTCCCATTATTTCTATGAAGAAAACAAAGACGATACTTTTACAATAAAATTAAGTTTTATAATATACTTACCAAGTAATTACCTAGCTAAAAATTATGCTTGCATGGCATCATAAATTAAAAAATTCATGAACAAATGACTGTGGCAATGCCGGAGTGATAGGCCCAGCACACTGCAACAGGAAGTAGCAATCGACTGAAGCCAATGATGTCTTTCTTATTTATTATCGTAAGACTATGAAAAACACAGGGTAGGAGGGCGGGGTCTGATTTAGTAATTACTTGGTAAACACATTATAAAACATCATTTTATTATAAAAAAGATAATTTTTACAAATATAACTTACCAAGTAATTACTTAGCTAAATCCCACATTGCAAGGGGGGTGGGATGAATGACCTATATACTAATTCAATGCAGTAAGGAGAGAGAGAGCTGAACTAGAAGAATGGTTAACACTCACACAGTGTTTGTCGCTGCTTACCTGATAAGAGAGTTACAGGGGGGAGAGCTGCCTCTGATGGTGCTCATCTCATCCTGTAGTGTGCGGCAGCAGGCTGGGAGTCGCCTCTACTTCAGTGGAAGTCTTGCAACAGGGAAGCTGCCTTGCCATTGACAAGACGTAATGCAAAGAATATATGCCTTTGCTCTGGGCACAGTACCAAAAAATAACAAGACCAGAGAATTACTTGTCATTAACCAACAAACGATAAAATAAAAAACTACTAATCTACCAACAAACTGGTGGTCTCCAGGTACCAAGTACCCCCAAGGCTCCCCAAAAAACTCAACATCATTATTACAGGGAAAAGAGATAAAGAGATCTCTCTCTCCTATGCTTCCTCACACAACATGCCAGCCACCAGCAACAGACCAATGGTACTGCATTTTTCAAATATTGTTTTTATTTCTTTCAAATAATGTGACAAAAATCAACTTACACCTCCAATATGTTGATTGAAGGATTGCAGGAAGTGACAAATTATGAGTAAAGGTGAGAGAAGTGGCAATAGCTCTGACCTCATGACCTCTGACTTTCAGCACCAAAAAATAGTTCTCCCCTCTATCTGGGAATGAGCTTCAGTTATCAGGTGTCTAATGAAGAACGAGAGGGTGTCCTTGGGCAGCGGACAAAAGGGATTCTTGATAGAGCACCATAGGTTACTTGAAGGTCCCCTGATCTCCGTTCTATCCAGGTAGTACCTCAATGCTCTGACTGGGCAAAGAACTCTTCCTTTTCCATCTGGGCCCAGGATATCCATCAAGTTCCTTCAAGCCATGGCTTATTAGGATCCTCGTTCTTGGCTAGGAAGCCCAAGGTGAATGAGCAGACTACATCGCCTTGAGAGAATTCGACTCTTCTGTCTATAGCATGTAACTCGCTCACACATTTAGTCATGGCCAAGGCTACAAGAACAGCGTTTTATGCAAAAGTTTCTTGAGGGGCTCAAAGGGAGGGCCTGCAAGCCACTGAAGAACTACATCCAGGTTCCAAGAACCAACTGCTAACTACTTCTGTTTGGATATATCAAAAGATTTCAGGTCATGAATATCTTGATTAGTTGAAAGATCCAAATGGCAATGCTTAAAATCAGGAAAGCATGGCCCGATAACCTTTAATCGTGGAAGAGGAAAAGTTCTTACAAGTCCTTAAGTACAGGAAAAAAAATCCTCAATCTGGGCTACAGATGTGATGTCTGAGGCACCATCTACAGAAGACTGGCCCCTTTGACTGATAGACATCTGAAGAAATTAGACGTTGCAATAGCCTCTGCAACTGCTCTTGAAAAACCTTTTCTCTGATGAGCTTCCCGACAGTCCAAAGCCTGTCGGAGAGAGAGTGGACAATCCTAAGTGGCATCTCCTGAAATGTGGTTGTCTGAGTAGCCATGGTCTTTGGAGGAACAATCATGGGAAGTCTACTAGAAGACGAAGAAGGTCCAGGAACCATTCCTTCATGGGCCAGAACGGAACTCTAGAACATTGACACATTCCCGTGAGACGTAAACTTGTTCAGAACTTCCCTGGCCAAGCTGAAGGGAGGGAAGGCATAGAGGTCCAGGCCCGACCAGTCTATGAGTAGGGCTTCTGTCGCCCACACCAGAGGATCTGGGGCTGGGGAGCAGAAGTGAGGAAGGCAGTAGTTCCTTGATGTCGCGAATAAGCATAGCTCCCACTGGAGTACGAAGGAAGGAATTATGGCTCACTTATTAGGTTGGGCTTGTAGGCGGAGTGCTTCTTGGGGGTACTTAGATTGGAAGTGTAGGTCACAGTGAGGTCTATGTTAAGACTGGGGTTTCTTCCCACTAAAGGGATGCTGCTGGAGGGGAGAGACGAACTTCGGACGAAAGGGCACCAACGAGGAAGACTTGGGACATGAAGACAGTCGGAAGATCCGGGGTGGACTTCTTTTCCAGATCTAAAGCAATCTGTTCTACTATGTCCTGTGGACAAAGCTGGGTGGGGTCCAGAGGTGCTAAAAGCAAGGCTGACTTCTGAGAGGGCATAACCCCGCATGAAACAAACAAACACCAAAGGTCCCTCTTCTTCAGGAGCCCAAAGGCGAAGAGGGACGCAAGTTCCGCCGAACCATCACGAACAGCCTTATCTGCATATGAGAGCACCCTTAGAAGGTCTGCAGAAAGACAATCAGCTAATCCTGAGGCATTCTCAATCTTCTTAGAGAGTGCCCACTGTCCTTTCACTCACCACAGGTAAAATCTTTTGAGCACACCTGTCCCCTACACTTACTGCACATAATGTGTGCATCATAACAAACCTTGGTCAACTGTCTTGCAGCCTTTGCTACAATAACAAAGGCTGGAGGCACTAGAATCAGACATAATAAAAAACTAAACTAATTGAGATAAAAGCTAAGAAGCAAATCAAACAAAGCCAAAGCAATAGTTGCAAGGAAAAAACCAAAGTAGTTAAGTCACCGACTTCAGCAAAAAAATTGGTGAACATGAATTGAGGAGCAAGCAAGACAAGTACACAACAAAAACAAGAATGATGCCGTTGGCTTCAGTCATTTGCTACTTCCTGTTGCAGTGGGCAGGGCCTGTCACTACCGCATTACACCAGTCACTTCTTCACGAATTTTTTAATTCAGGATGCTGTGAGAGCATAATCGTTAGCTAAGTAATTACTTGGTAAGTTATTATTGTAAAATATTAAAAACTGAGAAAAGTTGAGTAAACCCTATATTTTGTACTGATGTAAAGCCTGTACGGATGATTTCAAAGTCAGAATCCCATGAGGTGCCGCTTCCAACCCACAAGAAACTAACTACTGCACAGTATACTGAAATCAAGTCTGGTACCTCTAACTTGAACTCATGGCCCAGTCAAAAGTTTCCACCGATAATAGCAAAATTGTAAACAACTGCTTCAATCATTAATCAGAAATTAAGAAACCCCCATTACACTAAACCTCTCAAATTCACTTTTTGAAAATGAAGTGTGAATACATGTGTTCAAATAATGCTTTTAATTATGCCTTTCTGAAAAAAACTATGTTCTTTTTCAATTAATGAATGATGTTCTTAATATTTTCATAACTCACATAAATTGCATACAGAGCACAGTACAGTTCCATACTTGGTTTCATGCGTTTCCCCATACTAGTAGTGTCTCCGTTCAGACGATTGGACTTAACCCCGATAATATCAATCTATCAATATTCAATCTTCACTGTTGACATCTTATTTAAAGCTCAACATTAACCATTTCCGTGTAAAGTACAGAATACTTAAGTAATGTGTCTGTCAGCAACTGTTACTCAAGTAATGAGTCTGTCAGCAACTGTTTTAAAAACACAACTATACTAGTGACCTATAAATAACCTTGAAAATGTAATCTATATAAAACAAGATAAAATCTTTAGAACTGTGGCAGATATATTTAGTGGTATATTAAGCAGACAAGTAAGGGTTGGTTGTGAGTTTCATTACACTAAACCTTTCAAATTCACTTTTTGAAAATGAAGTGTGAATACATGTGTTCAAATAATGCTTTTAATTATGCCTTTCTGCAAAAAACTATGTTCTTTTTCAATTAATGAATGATGTTCTTAATATTTTCATAACTCACATAAATTGCATACAGAGCACAGTACAGTTCCATACTTGGTTTCATGCGTTTCCCCATACTAGGAGTGTCTCCGTTCAGACGATTGGACTTAACCCCGATAATATCAATCTATCAATATTCGATCTTCACTGTTGACATCTTATTTAAAGCTCAACATTAACCATTTCCGTGTAAAGTACAGAATACTTAAGTAATGTGTCTGTCAGCAACTGTTACTCAAGTAATGAGTCTGTCAGCAACTGTTTTAAAAACACAACTATACTAGTGACCTATAAATAACCTTGAAAATGTAATCTATATAAAACAAGATAAAATCTTTAGAACTGTGGCAGATATATTTAGTGGTATATTAAGCAGACAAGTAAGGGTTGGTTGTGAGTTTCATTTCAGTATATACCAAAAAAAAATCTGTAAATTATCGTATCTAGATATGAAAATGAGCATAAAAGTTTAAAGCAAAATCCTCCTATTAGTCTTCTTGCAATGAGCAATACTTAAGAGCTTGACAGCTATATCTTTCTTAACTGTCTAACCTTAAAAAGGAAATTTTCTCTTCTTTTTACAGTTGTAAGTCTTAAAATATCTATTTACATCTTGCATATTTCAAAATTGATGGGCAAAAAAATTACAAGGATACTACAAAAAAAATACAAGCCAGATACTGAAAATATGTCAGCATCCAACTACAATAGTAGTAAAATTTGGGTAAGTGCAGAATGGTTAACCTTTCCCATGTATGCACATATACACTATTATACAGTGTAAATGAACAGCAAGCAAGCAACTTTGGACACCTCAAAAGCTAAGAAATTAATGTTTGGTGTAACGGGATCACTATAACCTTGAGAATAATTTAAAATTTTATATTTTGTGACCTTTCAGTTCTATAATTAGGTATCTGTTTTGTTGGTTTTATCATTATTCTGAAAGTTAATTTCCACATATGTATACTAAAGATGCACCACAGGTGAAAATGAAATTTTTCAGTTGTTCATATCTGATATTACCTTACTTATTTTTTACTTAACTACTTTCTACCTAGGCATTCCTGGAACACAATTAGTTAAAGAGAAGAACTACAGTATGCTGGAACTTCATTATGATTTTTATACACACTTCATTAACTTGGCAAAATAAAAGGAAACCAATTAATTATTTACCGGCAAAGGTTCACGCTATACAAAATACAGTAATGGAATTATTCCTCTTCGCCATCTGGTCTAGCCGACTGCAATAATCCCAAATTCCTGATACGCTCAAACTCTTTCTCTGCATCATAAGTTCTGAAAGAAAAAATTGTCAATGAATGCCACCTACTATAGCTACAATTAGAGCATAAGGAAATTAATAATTTATAAGTTTTCAATCACTATTAGTACCTAATCTCTAAAAACAAGTGTTGGCACTCAACAATTATCTGAATCATATTTAAGGGGGGCTTCCGCTATGATTTTTGATGAATATTTTTGAAAATTTGAAAATCTGGTTAAATGGCCGTAAGACATGAGCAACACCTCTGTTATCACGTGGCCAAACCATTTTTTTGAAATATTAAAATTAAGGAGGTTTTAGCCCCACCCCCAACACACAGTGACGTAGGGTTGACGTTTGGCTCCCAATGACTATATTCATTTCGTCCTTTATCCGCCTAATTTATTAATTATTTTGATTTTTATTTTGCCTAATCTCTTACGTCTGGCAACAACAATGGCCGATCTCTTGATGAATGAGTGTTCTGAGCGGGTAGCATCACCATACCCAGCAGAAACCCATGTCAGTGTGTCCCATACTTGCAAAAGGGGAGGTACGCTGCTCTTTACTCCTAGCATTTTTTCGCTATTTGCCGTGTTTTTTGCTGTTTCCTTACATCAAGTAACACTAAATACAATTTATATACGTTTGTGTGTGTACTAGAGTGAAAGTGGGACAATATGCCGAAACAGAACCGTGCAACTGTGGCCCGTTTAGCAAATTTTGCTAAAAAGAGACAGAGGGTCGAAGGTATGACTAACGACAGTGTTGTTGATGTGGCAGTGCCGCCAGTACCACCACTATTGTTGGTTGATGTCTCCAACGCTGTTCCATCATCACCACCACCGGTAGCAACACCATCACCACCATCACCAACACCAACACCAACAACAACACGAGGCTCTGTTTTGGCTACTGAGAGCCCCGCCCCTGTTGCCTCCACGTCGTCTGCCGCGCAGTCAACGGAGTATTTTTCCCCGTCACAGTTACGCTCGCAGTGACGAATGTAATGTAAAGGAGATGGAAAGGGAGTAATATGATGAGCAATTCATTATATCTAGATCTCAGCTAGAGAAAATAGAGTCGTATATAAGATGCAAGGAAGGAAATTGTAGGGGTAAACTAAAGTTAGATATGTCTGCCAATAGATGGGATACTGATATTTTTATGAAGTGCCAATCATGTATGTTTACGGCTGATGCCCCAGCAAGGCGAATTATTAGTAGCTATGGAAACTCTGTACATCATCAATTTAGTGAGATAAATGTTGATGAAATATATCATTCTTTGATTTCTGGTGTCGGACAAGCTGGGCTTGTGAAAAGAAGTGGATTTATAGGTAAGGACCCTATTTCAGCGGGGTCATATTCAAGACATTGCAGCTTTTTGTATACGAAAATGAAAATGCACATGGATAAATATCATGCAAAGGCACATGAGAACATAAAGAAATATTATAGAGAGAAAGGATTAGCTGAGATTGATGAAAATGGTATGATGAACATCGAAGTTTTCCTTCGATGGGACTTGGCTAAACCCGGGGCCACAAGTCCCATGTAGGTGTTGGTTTTGTGATAGAAGTGTATACGGCAACTATCATAGACGTGATTGTGCTAAGTAATTATTGCAAAATCTGCGAGAGAGGGGAAGAGAAGAAGAAGCACAAGTGCAATAAGAATTTTGACGGTCTAGCAGGTGCTATGGAAGCTGAGGAAGCAAGACGTTTGTGGTCACTGTCAGAAAATTACGGGTTCCGATACATAACCTTTGTGGGAGATGGTGATTCTAAGGCATACACAGCTGTGTGTGAACTGAATGATGGTAGAGGACCGTATGATGGCCATCAAGTAATTAAATTAGAATGCATAAATCATGTGCATAACGAATGGGTAGCAGTGGCTTGACAAAGCAAAGAAAAGCTGCGAGTGGAACTCTTCACGTCATAAAAATCAGGCAAGATTGTAAAGAAAAGTTTATAGGCTGGGCGAGACAAGCTTACGAAGACAACCATTGAAAAGTTTCAATCATTTTATGGGAAAGCAATCAGAGATAATATCGGCACTGATGTAGAAACAATGAGACGTGTAATAATGGCCTCCTTTTACCATCACACGTCATCAGATGATCGGAAGGAGCGTCATAACTTGTGACCAAAGGGACGTCGTCATGGTGTTTTTACCAGCGGCCATTGCACATGGAAGGAAACCACCATCTCACAAAGAACAAAAGATTTTGCTGTCAAAACTTCCACCAGAATTGTATGAATACGTAAAGGGAGTATTTCAGGACCTGTCATCGCCAGCACTTCTACAGCGATGTTTGAAAGGGTTCACACAAAACCCTAATGAACCCCTTCATGGGGTGCTATGGCAGAAGTGCCCAAAAACAAAGTTTTTTTGGCCTAAATAGAGTGCTTTTTTGTGCACAGGTAACGACAATCGAGCATAACTTCGGCTATGAGAAATTCAACCTACTGACGCATCTGTTTGGCACCAGTAAAAGCATAGAAAAAGTTCTTAGTGTTCGAGAGTCAAAAAGACTTGAAAAACAAACCTCCAAGACGAAAAGGACAAGAACGTGAAGAAAAAGACTGAAATTGAGCCCACGAATATGAGCCTGGGAAGATACTAAACTCAAACTTGCTTGGTTTCAAACCAGGCAACAAAGAGTCAGGTGGTACTGATGATACCCTCGCCTTGAGCGAATAATACCCCTTTTTATGGGGGGGTGGGGGGGACTTGGAACCAGAAACCAAGCAAAAAAACAAAAACCACTAAGACTATTAGAAAGAAGGAAAGGCAGTCTGAACTAATCGCTAGTGAGTATTTAACATTTGTTTGTATCATGGTTTTTTTGCTCAAAGATCAGTTTATAACAGGAGTGCCAAAAAAAACCCTTGTTTGAAACCTTTTAAACTGGCCTATTTTTCTCAGTTTTCACTTTTTTTTGCCACTTCAAACGCTAACTACTTTTTTTTATTTTTAGGCCAATTTTTAAAGTTAAATATACCATTAGAAAAGAGGAAAGAAACGGCAATATTTGTTGGGGCTAGATTTTTGCTTAGGTTGACGAGGAACTCGTGTAACAAAATCAACAAAAAATTTGGGGGGATTTGGGGGGGAAAATTCCCCTCGCCCCCATCCAAAATAAACCAAAAATGGAAAAACTGTTCCCAACGTTTTTTTTCTACTATGATTTACTTTCTGTGTATAAAGCCGCATTGCAATAGCTCGTAAAATAAAAATAAAGGAAGAGTTACATTTTTAAATTTTTAGTTTTTTTTATTTTTTAAATAAAAACCAAAATAATCATTTGATCACTCTGAAATTTTTTCTGGAACATCACCTTATATATATGTATAACACATATTAATTTCATAAAAATCGGAGCAGTATTTCTATATAGGCGGACGCCCCCCTTAAATTAAACTGAAGCATGGTGTAATTTAATAAACACTTTCAAAATCTTTAATAAACACCTTCAAAATCCTAATCCAATGCCTAGTTGGATAAACACAAAATTGAGACATGACAAGTAAAAACTGTACCCTTACTTTTCCTACATTTTCGCTAGTACCACATAACCATATACTCTCAATATCTTATAAACAATTATCACAATTTAAAACTGTAAACTTCTGCAAAAGGCAATTATCTAACATTGCCTTCAACATCTGTAAAAAAAAAATGGTATACTGTGTAAATACACTTTGAAAAAATGCTACTCTTCTATTCTCTCTCTTTCTTGTAAGACAAAATTTGCTTAAAGCATAGCTGTTCAAACCCACTTGCTTAAGGCTCAATTATTACCTTCCTGTGCTAAATTTTAGTCTCCATCAAAACCAAGCTATCAGGAAAACCAAATGTGATTCAGTTGATTCCACATTAAACTAATCTAAAATAATGAACCCTACAAGGCCCAATCAAAATAATTTGAAAACCAAATTATTTTAATAAAATAGTTTTGTATATATTTACCAAGTAATTACATAGCTCCAGTTTCTACCTACGGCAGTCTAAAAGTTCAAACTTCACGGCATGGCTAATTAACTGTAAAGTGTAGGTAACCAGCCCTGCCCTCGTTCTAGGTACCAGGAGGATCAACTAGGCGTCCTTTATTTCCAAGTGAGGGGAAGAGGGAGAGCTCTGATCTTGTAATTACTTGTTAAGTATATAAAAAAAACTTTATTCTAAAAATGATATTGTTAAGATACAATAAAGTTTGTTCATACTTACCTGGCAGATATATATATAGCTGTATTCTCTGAAGTCCGACAGAATTTCTAAAAACTTACGACACACGTAGTGGGAGTAGGGTGGTTAGTACCCATTCCTGCCACTGGGAGGTGGGTATCAGGAACCATTCCCATTTTCTATCAGATTTTCTATCTCCACTGTCTCCTGAGGGGAGGTGGGTGGGTACTTTAAATATACATATCTGCCAGGTAAGTATGAACAAACTTTATTGTATCTTAACAATATCAATTTGTTCATGAAACTTACCTGTCAGATATATATATATAGCTGAATCCCACCTTTGGTGGTGGGAGAGACAGAAAAGGATTTAGGAAACATATACATGTAGATGATTGACATCTTGGTTCCTTACTTGTTACAAGGTAGTTGGTGCGCTCTAGATGATCTGTCAACGGGGACGTGACCACAATGTGACTAGACCATGACCATACTTCTGAGGGCAACGAAGCAAAACCACCACCTAAGTTAGCCTAACAAAATAACTCCCACATATAAAGGCCAACGGAAGGGAAGTTCGCATTCGGCGGCCGACCCTACAACCATAAACAATGCAAAGATTAAAAACTCACCTACCCTTTCCTATGGGAAAGGATGAGTGCTACCTCCTGCCCCCAAAATAGTCTGCGGCGACGTACGGCTCTAGAGTAACAGTTTTCGTACGTCGTTCTCACCTCCCGTAGGTAGTGCGAGGCGAACACAGAGTTACTCCTCCAAAAAGTGGCACTCAAAATGTCGTTGAGAGCCATATTTTTCTGGAAGGCTATCGAGGTCAAAATAGCCCTCGCCTCGTGGGCATTCACTCTTAACAGTCTCAAGTCACTGTCATTGCATGATGAGTGCGCCTCCTTTATGGTGTCCCTCAAGAAGAATGCCAGCGCATTTTTGAACATAGGCAAATCTGGTCTCTTGACTGAACACCATAAGTTCTCAGAAGAACCTCTACAATTCTTCGTTCTCCGCAGGTATGATCTTAGAGCCCTGACAGGACACAGGACTCTTTCTGGCTCTTGACCAATGATCTCCGCCATACCCTTGATCTCGAAAGACCTAGGCCAAGGGTTGGAGGGATTTTCATTTTTTGCTAGAAACGTCATCCCCAAAGAGCAGACAGCATTATGCCCTTTGAAGCCGACGTGCTTACTTATTGCTTGTATTTCGCTAACTCTCTTCGCCATCGCCAGAGCAGTTAGGAATAGTCTTTCTCGTCAAGTCTCGAAAAGATGCAGCGTGAATAGGTTCAAAGCGACCAGACATTAAAAACTTAAGGACCACGTCTAAGTTCCAAGAAGGCAACTTAGAAAGAGGCACCTTGGTGGTCTCAAAAGATCTCAATAAATCGTGAAGATCTTTGTTATCCGCTAGATCTAGTCCTCTATGGCGAAAGACTACAGATAAAACGCTTCTGTAGCCTTTAATTGTCGACACTGCTAACTTCAAAACTCGTCTGAGATAAAGGAGAAAGTCAGCGATCTGGCTCACAGAGGTCGTGGTAAAGGAAACGCCCTTCTTCTTACACCAGCTCCTAAAAGCTGCCCACTTCGATTGGTACACAGCAATTGATAAAGGCCTCCTTGCGGTGGCGATAGCTTTAGCCACAGGCTTTGAAAAACCTCTCTCTCTGGCCAGCTTCTGGATAGTCTGAACGCAGTCAGACTATCCAGAGAGGTTTTTGTGGTACCTCTCGAAGTGGGGCTGTTTGAGTAGATCTCTCCTCGACGGAAGCGATCTCGGAAAGTCTACCAGGAAGGACATTACCTCTGTGAACCAGTCCGCTGCGGGCCAAAAGGGGGCGATTAGCGTCAACCTCGTCCCTTCTGAAGCTGCAAATTTTCTCAGCACTTCTCCCAGTATCTTGAACAGGGGAAATGCGTAGAGGTCCAGGCCCGTCCAATCCCAAAGCAGGGAGTCTACTGCTAATGCTCCTGGATCCAGAACCAGGGAGCAATAGAGAGGAAGTCTCGTTGTCCTCGATGTCGCAAAAACGTCCACTAGAGGACACCCCCAAAGACCCCACAGCTCCTGGCATACCTCCTGATGGAGGGTCCACTCTGTCGGCAGCAGTTGTCCTTGTCGACTGAGGAGATCCGCACGAACGTTCTCGACTCCGGCGATGAACATTGTTAGGATCGTGACTTCTCTTGCTTTCGCCCATAAGAGAATCTCTTTCGGTAGAGCGAACAGGGAGCGAGAGTGCGTTCCTCCTTGCTTCTTCAAGTATGCCAGGGATGTGGTGTTGTCCGAGTTGACCTGGACTATGCGACGGGAGACTTTGTCTTGAAAAGAACTGGAGAGCCAACTGGATCGCTGCCAGCTCTTTGTTGATATGCCAGCCAGGCTACCTGTTCCCCTCTCCAGGTGCCTGACACTTCCTCCTCCCCTAGTGTTGCTCCCCATCCCGTGGATGACATGTCGGAGAACAACACTAGGTTGGGGTTCCGAAGCTTGAGGGACATACCCTCTGACAGCTTCAACGGATCGAGCCACCATCTTAGATGGCTCTTTACCTCTTCTGAGATGGTCAAAATCATGTCGAGGTTGTCCAGCTGTCCGACAGGAAGAACGGAAGAGGTCTGAGGTGCAGCCTCCCCAGGGAAACAAACTTCTCCAGCAAGGAAATGGTCCCCAGCAGACTCGTCCATTCCCTCACCGAGCATGAATCCTTCCCTAGAAAGGCTGATACTTTCTCTAAGCCTTGCTGCTGACATTCCTGGGATGGAAAAGCTTGAAAAGCCACTGAATCCATCTGAATCCCCAGATACACGATGGACTGTGTTGGGGTCAGATGTGACTTTTCGAAGTTTACCAGAAGTCTCAGGGACGTAGCTAAAGTCAAAGTCATTTGCAGGTCCTCCAGGCACCGGTTCTGCGAAGAAGCTCGTATGAGCCAGTCGTCCAGATAGAGAGATATCCTGATGTTGTTGAGATGGACACACCTCGCCACATTCTTCATCAAGACGGTGAACACAAACGGGGCAGTACTCAGTCCGAAACAAAGAGCCCTGAACTGAAATACCTTCCCTTTCAGGACCAAACGAAGGTACTTCATTGATTGGGGTGTCTCCATCTTGAACCTCTGCTTCTCTACAAAGAGGTTCAGACGACTTACATCCAATACTGGCCGCCAACCTCCCGACTGTTTTGGAACCAGGAACAATCTGTTGTAAAATCCTGGTGATTTCAGGTCTAAGACCTGTTCCACTGCTCCCTTCTCGAGCATCTGCTCGAGCAGATTGAAAAGTATCTTTCGTTTTCCTGACGATACGACGGGGACAAGTCCCTGGGAGTTGTACATAGCGGGGGCGGCTTTACGAAAGGGATTTTGTATCCTTTCTCTAGGATGTTGAGAGACCAGTTGTCCGCCTCTCCCTCTCTCCAGGCTTCCACAAACAACCGTAGCCTGGCTCCTACTGGCGACTGAAGGACGGATCTCTCATTTCTTGCCCCTAGACTTAGCAGGGGCTCTTCCTCTAGGAAGGCTTCTTCCTCGGGGGGAAGATCTAGCTGATGTTCCTCCACGAAAGGGTTTCTGCCTTTTAAGAGACTGACTTGCTGAAGACGTGGAAGGGCCATCATAGCGTCGTGACGACTGTGCCAAAAGATCTTGCGTGGCTTTTTCTTGAAGACTGACCGCCAGATCCTTTACCATAGCCTGGGGGAAGAGATGGCTCGAAAAGGGAGCAAACAAAAGCTCTGCATTCTGCGAGGGAGAGACAGATTTAGCTGCAAAGTTGCAAAATAGCGCTCTCTTTTTTAACACACCTGCGCAAAAATGCGAGGCTAAATCCACCGAGCCATCTCTGACGGCCTTGTCCATGCATGACAATACACTGGACAGCTCCCCGAGGCTAATAGAATCTGGTTTAAGAGACTGGTTGTCGAGCAAGCCCAA
Source organism: Macrobrachium nipponense (assembly GCF_015104395.2). Lineage (NCBI taxonomy): Eukaryota > Metazoa > Arthropoda > Malacostraca > Decapoda > Palaemonidae > Macrobrachium > Macrobrachium nipponense. Next base: position 52,631,748 of record NC_087219.1, on the reverse strand, counting down.
ACACCAGTCTAAGAAGTTGAAGACTTCCAAGGAACGGAAGAGGCCCTTCAAATGATGGTCCAGCTCCGAAGTCGTCCATGATACTTTTGCCGAAGCAAGGAGTGCTCTTCTCGGGGCATCCACAATGCTGGCAAAATCACCTTGTGCCGATGCAGGTAACTTCAGGCCCACTTCTTCACCTGTTTCGTACCACATCCCTGCCTTACCGCTAAGCCTAGACGGAGGCAGGGCGAAGGTGGTCCTCCCTTGCGCTTTCCTTGAATCCATCCAGGTGTTGACCTTGACGGAAAGCTCTCTTGGTAGACAGCGCTGTCTTCACCTTGACAAAACCAGACGTCTTGCTAGCCTTCGAAGATGAAAATTGCGAGGAAGGAGAAGGAGGAGCAGAGGGTAGGAAGGTATCGCCGAACGAGTCACAGAGAAGGCGAGCCAGGACTTGGTAGTCCGAGGAAGCAGACGTCGAAGACTGTTCTTTATCAACATCTTCCGAAGAACAGCTTAACTCTCCTTCTTCCTTACCAGAATGCACCACCGAAGGAAGGGGCAAAAGACCTTTAGACCCGAGTCTCATTGCAGAACGATGTCGAGAAGAAGAGGGGAGCACACCAGATACAGAATCTTCCACTGCAGCAGGATCAGCAACTAAAGTCTGTGGAGAACGCGGTGTTGCTCGATGCAAAGAAGCGTCAACAGTAGCATCGGGAAAAGCGTCCGAGCGTCTACGAACCTCCATGTAAGCGTCCGTATGAGCGTCCTTACGAGCGTCCAGCGAAGCGTCCCTACCAGCGTCCCTCCTAGCGTCCAGCGAAGCGTCCGGCCTCGCATCTTGAAGAGCGTCAAAACAAACGTCAAGTTGGGCGTAGAAACTAGCAGTTCGAAGCGCAGCAGAAAGACAAGACTCACGTTCCTTACTGCGCGGAGCAGCAGGCACTGAAGCCTGACCAAGAGGTGCAACGTCCTTATCACCAAAATCGTCGAGATCGGAATACCGATCGTCCCGCAGAGAAGAGAGGGGAGCGTCCAAAGGAGCAGGAAAGCAATCCTTGCCCCGAAAGCAATGGGGTGTCTCTCTCTCCAAGGGAGCACGAGCCAGAAGAAGTCTACCGTCACCTCTAGAAGAGCACTGGGGAGTAGAACGAAGTCTAGAGGGCGACAAACCCGGCGACGGGGAAGAACGAGGAGAAGGCGAGGGAGACTGCCTGGTCCTTTTAATCGGCAGTTTGTCATCCTTCCTACGTCGAGGAACTGCCTCCTTCTGCTTAAGCAAAGCAGCAAGTTGTCGTTGCATAGCGAGGATGATATACGTCTGAGAAGTCTCCTTCTTAGGAGAAGAGCTGTGCCTGTGAGAAGGCGAGGGGACGCCTTCTTCCTTCTCACAGGAACTGCCTTGGATCTAGAGCGACTGGGGCGCTCGAAGGCGTCATCGTCGGATGACGTCCTAGGCTTCTTCCGAGGCGGAAAAGCCGCGAAGCTTTCCGGAGAAGATCGCAAATCAGACAGAACTTGACGTGAAGCGTCCTGATCTTAAAAGGTCCTCTTCAGAGGCCGCGAATCCGAACGAGATTCCCACCCCTTGCGCGGGGAGGACGCGTCAATAGAAGAAAAACAATCCTTAAGGAGACGTGCACGCCCACGCTCCTTAGCAGCCTGGGAAGCATCTACAGGAACTGCTGAAGGGACGTCAGATCGGTGGGGGATCCCCGTAACCCTCCTTCGGCCTTCGACATACCCTCTCCCCGAGTCCTGGGAGTCCGGAAGAGGTCCCAGCCTAGAGGCGCTATAGGGCCGATCTGACGCCCCCTCCACTTCACTAGGGGCACTATCACTGCACTTAGCACTTCACTTTGCCTCTTTTCTAAGGCAAGCACTTTGGATTCTAGGTTCTTTAACGAATCCAGAATAACAGAAAGGGCATTACCCTCCGCAGACACCACTTGAGGGCCCGAAGGCAACACTACGGGGTTAGGAAACTCTACAGGAGGGTTAGATGGAGAAACATTAATGCCCTGTCTGCTATCCGACTTACTCCTGGAGGAAGACCTCCTGATCCTATCACGCTCCAACTTTCGAACGTAGGATTCATACGCCTTCCATTGTGAATCACTCAAGCTTTCGCACTCATTGCAGTGAAAATCATATGCACACATTTGTCCCCTGCAACTCTTGCATACTGTGTGAGGGTCCATCGAAGCTTTCGGTAGCCTCACCCTACATTCATCCTTTATACACACCCTGGCGCTAGCCGAACTAGACCCAGACATCTTATTAAAGGAAAAAAACCAAGCCAAAATCTAAAACAATCCACAATCAACGTGTGCCTAGCTACCGATCCAATGTCAAAAAACCAAAAGTCAAGAGGATACTCAAATAGCAATAGCAGTTTTCCAAAATCCTGAGGCAGAGCTGCTATAAACAGTTGTTTACAACACCGGCGACAGAGAAAATCTGATAGAAAATAGGAATGGTTCCTGATACTCGCCTCCCAGCAGCGGGAATGGGTACTAACCACTCTACTCCCACTACGTGTGTAGAAATTCTGTCAGACTTCAGAGAATACAGCTATATATATATCTGACAGGTAAGTTTCATGAACAAAATGTAATTACATCGATGATTCCACATTGAGAAAGATGGGATCTATGGACATACATATTCTATATAGTACTCCAAAAACATTACAAGAGATCATGATTTTGAACTAGAATAGTTGCCAGCATTTAGGCAATGCCTGCTGATTCCTTACAGCAGAAAAATACTGCCAGTCTGATTGCTCCTCTTGAGCAGAAGTGGCTGTGGCTGCATAGCCCAGAGTTGCCCCTACATAAGTGCAGCGAGGGAAGTACTAGTGGCCAGCAAAAGTAAAAAGACACGCCTTGCCCTGGGCAGAGACCAAATAAAAATCACAACACTGTTACCTACACTTTAAAAGAAAAACACCACCAGCCCACCACTAAGAACTGGTGGGTACTCCAGGTACCATGTAACTCCCAGGCTTCCATAAAAAACTCTCACCTACTACAAGGCGAAAAACAGAAAGGGGACAGATGACCCCCTATGCTTCCTCTCCCAACACTATGCCAGCCACAAATACAGGTCCCAAAGCACAGCCATTTTCATACGTAGTCTCCACATCTATAAGATACGCTGTGAAAACTGATTTGCATCTCCAGAAGGCTGACTGGAGGATATTTGACAAGAACATATGCCTGCAGGCAATAGAGGTAGAGAGGGCATGAAGGGTTCTTCACCAAACACCATAGCTTGTCTGAAGGTCCTCTAATTTTAAAGCCCTTACTGAACAAAGAAGTCTTTCCTCTTCTTCTGGTCCCAAGAGATCTGTTGAATTCTTAACTGTGAAGGAATGAGGCCAAGGATTAGAGGGGCTCTTGTTTTTGGCCAATAAATCTCTTGTTGATCGCTTGTAACTCACTATCACATTTGGCAGCAGCCAAGGTTACAAGGAAAAGGGTTTACTTGGTAAGGTTTCTCAAAGAAATAAAAACATATGCAAAGTTTAGCCTAAAGAAATGGCATAACATACAAGAATTACTATAGGGCTGAACTACTTTCATCAACTTGTAAGAGTAAATAACAAATTAGTTCATGAACTACAGTCATACCTGTTCATGAACAAATCGGGTTACAAACCAATGTTCAAAATTTTTTTTGTTCCAGTTCACGAACCGTGCTTCAAGCCACGAACACACAAACATAGGCTAACCTCTTTCCCTCCTCTTTATCTATCCCATTTTCTAGTTAGGCTAACCCCTTTTCCTCCATCTCTTTATCTATCCCATCTTCTAATTATTTTAAAAAAGAAAAAGAGAATGCTAAAAGTATAGTTAGTAATGTTATACTTGTTGTGTAAATGCATAAAGCCAGAAACAGCTGTTTTGCTATAAACAACCTAATCCGATAACAGCAGTTTGCTTGCATTTCAACCATCGTACGATAGTAAAAACTTACCATAGTTATGTTACATATGATGTTAAGTAGAATAGGACTGATATATTTTTACATTAATATATCCTTATTTGCTATGGAGAAAAGATCAGCAAGTGCATATAGTACTGCTAAATTTAAGCTGCCTGCAAGTTGTACGCAAGAATGTTCACCTGCTAACGACTATTATCGTGCATTGGCAACATGGATGAAACTACACAAACTTAGGTATAGTATACCATCAAACTCGACCGTAAACAAAATTTGAGAGAAGCGTGTTTTAATCAAAACTACTTAGCATTTAAGAACACATTTTACTACGTATTTTAATTCGGATAAAAGATAAATATAAAAAGCTTGTAGTATTCTGATGAAATCAAGTGAAATTATAGAATGCAATCTTTTTTTTTTTTTTTTTTTACACAAACATGCCCTCAGTGCTAACTTCTAACGAAAAAGAATAACCAGATTTCGTTCACTATGATACATAATCAAGTGATATTTCGACTTGAAAACATTCTGTATGATGTAAAATAACCTTGTCCATATCAACAGTGTATCTAGAAATTCATTTACGCTAACTAAAAGCAAGAAAATATATGATTTGAGTTCCATAAACTTACCTCGCAATCACCCTCAGCTGATTTCAAAACTAAAACATTGATTGTAGTTTGTATTTAATAATACATACAACAATAGTAATATGAAAATACATACAATACTATCGGATGCAGTTTAGTAAAGCATAACTTTGTACCAGAAAACCATTAAAAAAAAAAAAAAAAAAAAAAGTTCCAGTGGGAATGCACACCACTGAAATCCAGTTAAATAACCGGAAAATAATTAACAAGCTACCGCCATCATCGGTATTTACCGGATGATGGGAGGAACAACCTGTGCTTTCTACTTAGTTGTTCCTATTCTCCTGCTATGGGCGGATGTCACCCACACAGCTTGACGTGTTACCCGCGAATTCTGAATTCAAGCTGCCGTAGTAAGTAGAACTTATAGCTATGTAATTATTGGGTAAGTTGCATAAACAAAATGAATTATCTGAACATACTTGTAGAACTCTGCATAACGTTTTTTTCTTGGATCCTGAATACCGAATTTGTAAGCTGCAACCGTTATAATGCACAGAACCCCAGAAATTATAAGGTTCTTCTTGATCTGCTGTCCAAGCAGTCCACGCATAACTGGTTTAACTTGAGCCATGGTGAAAGGCTGTAGAAAACAAAAATATATATATATATATAATTATAAAATCAAGAGTTAAAACTTAACCTAAAAAGACCAATCTTCGAGAACAATTTTGGTTAACAAAATTCAACCAAGACTGGCAATTTATCTTACATGGTTTACGAATAATCTTATATCAAAACAAAACACACACCCTCTATAAACACTAGAAAACCTTTTGTCCACCATTTATGAAAGTATATTGACAAGTTCAACACAAAAACAATTCACTGATATTGCCCTTAACATATTTGCCAGGTTTTAACCTACAGTATACTGAGCACTCTTCATTCTTGTTATAAACTGCCATCATGAATATCCATATCTGAAATTTTCTAGTCCTTCCGACTGGGTTAGAGCCACATGTCCAAAACAACCTGAATTTTCCCATTCTATTCTCCTGCATCTAGATGACCTATCTCTAACTTCCCATTGTACTTCCAGCCTTCAAACATCAACATTTACCAGTCCTTTCGTCAAAAGCCCTCCATCAGTGGCTGTGTAACCTCTCTCTAAATTATTAGACACACGTAGCTTGTCATAGTACAATTTTCTCTATTTGTACATAGTAGGATGCTCACATTTAGACTATGAAATACAGTCACCCAGCATTCCCTGGTCAAGACTTGTTACCTCATCCATTAAGACCATGCAATCCTGATCTTGCACTTCAATGGTTACCACAAAGTCACCAAAACAAGGTTGGAACCCAAGGATTTAAATTTCAGCTATTCTGAGTAAGATAAGGAGATAATCCATACTTTTTTTTTTTTTTTTAAGCAAGCATGCTAGAATTTTAATGAATAATGTGACTAGATAGCCAAGGCCAGGCAATGTGTCTGGACGAAAACTAACAAACTACATTACATAATGTACATACAATATGGGTACTGTAGTATATAGGATAATTTACACCCCACATTTTCACTATGTCTCATCCAACTGAAAAATACTATAGAAAGAAAATTGTTCAGCTTCTGAAAACCAAATCACGTAGTACTTGGTCAATTATAACCAATTTACAGATGACATTTTTATGATAAATTTTAAATACGCATATACTTACCCACTAATTACTTTGATAGGAGTCTCTACTCAACGGCAGTTTGAATTTTGAAATTAGTGGTAGTGATTCTTTGTTTTTAAGTAGGTGACAAGATCCCGCTCACTTTCAGGGTAGAGAGGTACAACTCAGCCAGGCACTCAATTTGACTATGCTATAAGTCCATATGCTGGGAGGAGGGCAGGCTCCACCCATAATTACTGGGTAAATATAGAGGTACCTCGTGATACGAAAGGCTCAACTTACGAAAACCTCAAGATACGAAAGCCAATGTGAAAAATTTAACGGCTCTACATACAAAAAGTTTTCAAGATACGAAAGGTTTCTGAAAGTCCGAGATTCGCCCGGATAACAATTTTGAAACTCGCGCCGCCATCTTAGTACTAATAGACTCGCCACCATCCTCCTGCTCTCCCATTGGTTCCTGATGCTAGTCGCGGCCATGAGATCCTTCTCTCCTATTGGCCAGCATCCCTCCCATCATGCATCTATGTACGTGGTGGCGTGCCTCGGCCACTCGGTACCATCATTGTTATAGTAAGCACGCGGTATTCGTTTCGGGATCTACAATGTGTATTTAAAAAAAAAATTTCTCAGATCTTTTCACAGAAAATAGAAAAAGAAGAGCACCTCTTGAGTGACGACACATATGATATGATTGACCAAGAGCTCTCTCGTGGGATAAGTGACCAAGATCTCTCTCGTGGGATAAGTAACCAAGATCTCTCTCGTGGGATAAGTAACCAAGATCTCTCACATGGGATAAGTGATCAAGGTCTCTCACATGGGATAAGTGATCAAGGTCTCTCACATGGGATAACTGGAAACTTTGCAAGGTTGGTAGAATCTCCACTCCCTGCTGAACAGAGGGTGTTGACCAATCATTTACAACATGCATACCAGTATAATCAAGGCACTTCAGTTTATGTTGAAGGTCAGCGCAGCTGAACATTCAGTACCCAAATCAGTTGCAGACACACCATTTGGTTGAACAGGGTTTTGATGGACACCAGGGCCAACAGAGTCATGAGGTGCAACAATTAGTAGATAATTATCAAGATGGGCAGCCGTTAATGAACACTGTGTTTATAGAAAAAAGAACCAAGTGATAAAAAACAAGATGGGCAGCCGTTAATGAACACTGTGTGTTTATAGAAAAAAGAACCAAGTGATAAAAAACAAAGTTGAAAAGTGGTGATGAAGTTGAAATTCTGTATTAAAAAGAGAGGCAGAAATTAAGGATGTTCTAGCCGCTTTTCACAAAGTGCAATCATTTGTAGAAAAAAAAGACACTCCGAAAAGGCTCACAGAGGTCGTATGCTTGCGCAGTTCGATGACGTTTCACTGAGCCGTTTCAGGAACATTGTGAAAAGTAGGCAGAAGCAATCTTCCTTAGATAGTTACGTATTTTTAAAGTGTACGTACGTACATACGTATCTGCCGTTTGTCCTCCTCCTCTGCAGCCACTTTCGGAGATAGCCTCACTTGAAAGGTAAGCTTCCACCTTTTACGTACAGTATTTCTTGTATACCATGTACACTAATACACTTTATTTACAGGTTATTTTGCATTTTGTTATTAATTTAGGTATTGAATGGTCCAAACTGTTGTAGTATTTCATTGTTTATAGGTCAATTTAGCTTTATTATGAAATTTACTGGGGTGTTTTTGGAGGGCTTGGAACGGATTAGCCATTTTACATGTAACATGTGGTCCAAGCTATGAAAACCTCATGATACGAAGGGCGCCTCGGAACGGATTAATTTCGTATCTCGAAGTACTACTGTATATAAAATTTTATTTAATTGCAAAAATGTCAATTTTATATAAGTAACTTACCCAGTAATTACTTAGCTGATTCCATATTGAAGGAGGTGGGAATCATGGAGTAAACAGTGAGTAAACACAAAACTATCAAAAGACAAAAATATGGCTAGCATTGAATCAATGCTTGCTGTTTCTTCACCTGTTGCGAGAGCTGCTGCAGGAAAATACTGCCTATGGCCAGTGCTCATCTCAACTTGCAGAGGCATGGTGGTAAAGCTGTGGGACACCTCTGTTGACATGGGACTCTGCAGCAAAAGAGTTCTCTGAAGGCTGACCGTGTTAAACCTAACTTTGTGGAGAAGGTCAACACCAAAGGCCAACAAAGTATAATTAATTTGCCCTGCCCTGGGCTTAGTGCCACAAAATAATAAACCAGAACAATGCAGTCACCTACACCAAAAAAAAAAAAAAAAAACCATAACCACTACCCAATACAAAAAAACTGGTGGGTACTCCAGGTACAATTGTAATCCACCCCCCCACTGACTCCCCTATTACTCAATACCATCATTTCAAGAGAGATTAAGGAAGGAACACTTCCTACACTTCTTCCTTATCAAACACTTTGCCAGCAAACACAGGACCTAAGGCATTACACTTTTCATAAATGTCTCCACATCCCATAAGTAACGAATGGCAAACACCAACTTACATTTCCAGTATGTTGTTTAATGTATCAAGAAGGAGGAAAGATTATGTCTGAATGTTACCAAGGTTGCAACTGCCCTTACATCATGCACCTTAACCTTCAGGACTGACAAATCATCTACCTGGGTTTGAGCCTCCAAAATAGTAAAAGAATGAGTCAAATGTTGTGAAGGATTCTCATATTTTTGCTAAAGTGTCCAGCAAAAGAGAACACATGTATACTGTGTTTCCTCCAGAAAAACCTACTCTTTTATTGACCGTGAAGCTTGCTTATTCTTTTCGCTGCAGAGCTATTAGGAAAATAATCTTCCTCAGTAAGTCCTTGAGCGAGGTAGAACGAAGCGGTTTGAAGCGTTGGCTCGCAAACCATTTCAGAACCACATCCAAATTTCAAGCAAAAGAAGTTTCCTTCTTCAATTTAGAAATGTTAAAATATCTAACAAGATCAGAGAGGTCTTGATTATTACAAATATTGAAGACTATGTTGAAACACAGAGCTAAGCATAACTGTATCCTGTTACAGTCGACTCTGACAATCGCCTTGACGATCTTAAATATAGAAGGAAATCCACTATCTGAGGAATAGTGGTTTGAGAAGAAGAGTTGTTGGATCTTCTGCACCAACCATCTTCTGCACCAGAGTCTAAAATACTCTCCACTTAGCTTGGTAGACTGTTTGATGATTCTCTCCTATATTTGGCAATTGTTTCTGCTGCAGCTCTCAAAAATCCTTTTGCTCAGATGAGCTTGTTGACAAGTCTAAAGCCTGTTGACCCAAAGTATATAGATTTAGTGGAACCTCCTGAAATGGGGCTATCTGAGCAGACTTAGAATGGTAGGTAGTTGTCTTTAGTAATCTGTCAGCAGGTCCAGTATGTTGGGAACCACTCCTTCTGTGGCCAGAAGGGGACAATGAGTGTCATTCTTGCATTCTGATGAGAGCAGAAATTCCTCAAAACCTTCCTTAACATTCTGAATGGGGGAAATGCATAAACATCCAGATTAGACCAACTTTAAATTATCGCATCTGTCGCCCATGCTGATGGGTCGGGAATGGGCAGCAGTAGAGGCAGACAATGATTCCTTGACTTTGCGAATAAGTCTATGGTTGGTCTGCCCCAGAGTTTCCAAAGCTCATTGCAGTCTTAGCAGTCCAAGGTCCACTCGACTTACCTCGTCTACCTAAACATTGCTTTTCCCATGAATAAAGCAAGTGAGGTGTTGTCCACATGGACTCTTACTGTCCAATAGCATACTTGCGTTGCAAAGTGTTAAGTTCAAGGAATAGTACTGCCAATATCCCCTTCAGGTTGATGTGGAGTTCCTTCTCTTCCTTTAGCCACTTTCCTGATACCTCCTGTTTTGCCAGAATGGCTCCCCAACCTAGCTGAGATGCATTGGAAAAGAAGTCTATTCTGGGTTCATCGGGAGTAGTGACTTCCCTTCCATCAATCTTCATTCTGATCTCCAACGCAAGTCCTCCTTTATCTCATATGAAGCATTCCGTCTCAAAAATTGTACCAATGAGACTAGAGTGCCTAGGAGGCTCATCCACTGTGGCAGAGCAAGAGTGAAGTGAAAGAAACTGGTCATCTTTTACAGAAAATTCTCCACTACTTTGGGGGATAGAGAAACCCAAAAAGTCTGAGAATTGATCTGAATCCCCAAAATAAAGAATATTCTGAGTGGAATTCAGTGGTGACTTCAATAGGTTCAGTAACAAACCTCGTTCCTGAGTTAGTTGTAAGGTTTTCTGTAAGTCCTCCATGTAAGATTCCTTGGTTGGGGAATGAAGTAGCCAGTCATCCAGGTACAGCGAGAGCTTGACTCCCACTAGATGAAGCCAACCTGCTTCTTAATGCACAAACCTGAGATACTTCCTTGAATTTACATGAATGGGAACATGAAAGTATGCATCTTGCATGTCTAGTGAGACCATCCAGTCTCCTTGACTGATTGATGCAAGGACCAATTTCGTAGGATCCATGCAAAACTTACTGCGTTATCGGTGCAAGACTGATCAGATCTGATACATAATCCTCCAGAATAGCTGGATTTTGAACTTTCTTTCAGAAAAGCTGGATTTTGAATTTTCTTAAGATGCGCTCCAATGCACCAATCCAGGAAGTTCAGTACTTTGAAGGACTTGAACAGGCTTTTAAGCAGATGGTTCATTTCAATAGATGAGACAAATACCTTCTCAGAAGTGAGAATGGACCTACAACCCGCATCCATAAGTCCTGAGAATTCTCCCTGGGAGGAGGCAGCCACAGCCAGGGAAGGAGTTCCTCCCGTCATGTACGACCAGTAACGACAACAAGCCGACGAGAGAGTGGGACACTGAAGCAGCCAGTTTTCCGTTTCTCGCAGCGCATTCTTCGACAACAACGAAAGCACCCTTTTTAGAAGCTTAAGGGTATTGGCCCGGGGGTTGGGGGGTGATTTTCGACCAAGTTGGCAAAGTTGTGTATTTCACAGTACCTCCAAGTTAATGGTGTACTGCACCACCAGACGTAAGATGATGCCGATCTGAATCATTCTACTAGGTAAAACCTGTAATTTTGCAAGTGTAGGTGGATAATGAAAATTCTGTAGCTCAAGAACTTAGCTTCCTCTATATTTCCCAAAAACTTTTATTTTTATATCTTTTGTTCCTTCTAGTAAACGATATATTATGTAGGATATCTTTTCCCTTATAAAGACGAACTGGTTTCTGAACTTTTGTCAATAGTAACATTGTTACACTCTAGCTTTTGTAGGGAGAGTGTTATCTCATCTTTTTATGTTTATCACTTACCAATGATTTTTTGGGAGCTTTTCTTGGCTTACAAGTGTTATTTTATCATAATTATGCCTTGAGAGAAGTTTGGTCATCGACGGGAAGCAAGTTCTAGTAATATTAACAAATATAATGAAAGCCAAGACCACCCAAAAAAATTATTGGGAAAGTTGATAAACACATTTTTTCCAAAAAATTATTGGGAAAGTTGATAAACACAAAAATATGCAATAATGAAACTCTCCCTACAAAAACTAGTGTCACTAACTCATGTTTGTAGTTGTTGACAAATGTTCAGAACCAGCTATGTAGTCTTTTATATTAAGAGGCAATAGTATCAGCTAAGCTTTTCTGGACACCTTTGAGTGTGACAGTAAGACCAACTTTGTGTTTTTCTCAAAACATTAGTTTTGTACATTCAAATCTCTGTAACTCGGCTATTTATGAATGGATTTGAATACTTTAAAAAGCATTATAGTATTCAGTAATTATTTGGGAATAATTTATGTTAATTTTACATTATCATTTGTATTCTTTTTTTACATATATTTATAATTTGTTTTTTGGTGCTATTTACTATTTTATACTTTCAGAGTAAATAAAACCTAACTTGATCATTTTATTCTTGCGGCTTTGTTCTTTATGATATTAACTTTGATTTGGTTTTTTAATACTTACAACTGATTAATAAATAATAGTGTTGTTTTAAAATTTATGAAAAGTGATTAATTAATAATAGTGTTGAGTTTTAAAAATTTATGAAAAGGTATAAAAAACAAAAAACCTTCATAAAAAATACATTTTTGCTCCTATTAAAGAAACACTATATATCAGCACTGTAATTTTCATTATGATAGCTTATGATGACCTAAATCCCCTCTGGCTGATACCTTTAAGAGAGTCCGATGGCTGGTTACTCATCACAAGGGACGATGCTGGAGAAACAGGAGATGCAGGTGAAAAAATCTGGAAAATTGTCCAGCAAAATAATCTACACAAGGAATTAAACGGTGTAGAACTCTAGACTTGGTCTGAATCCTCTTCATCAGAAGATGTGGGTGATATGTTTGGATCTGTATAAGATGCTGAAGGACCCGAAGGTCTTTGAAGTAGCGGCAAAATGTCATCTAGGTGACACTGCAATAGAACCAACGAAGGGTCTACATCAACTCCAGAGTCAGGGCATTTAGATGCCTCTGTACACTTGGGAGAACCAGGGCACTCCTCTCTACAAATAAAAGCAGCAGAACGGGAATGAAACCAGGCACATGGAGACTAAAATAGAACGTTTCCAGGGTGAAGAAGTGTCTAGCCATCCTACTTTTGACAATAAGGGTTAGAGAAACTTCTGGGACTATCCTACTAGCTGCAGGAAGGTCGAGGGCTCAATGAACGCTCACCCCACCTTTTGCTGGTCAGCGAAGACACTCACTTTCTTCAAACTAGTCCTTAAGGACATGCATCGATGACCTCGATTGGGGTATTTTGTTAACCACTACATTATTTAACTTTTGGTCAAACTTAATTTGAAGGCTGGCGAATCGATCGGGTTAAGAAGTGTGAGAGCAAGGAGGAGTATGTGGTGTGAGTTTGAACTGCTACAGGAGTATGTAACAGGACTAGGTAAAGGGGAAGATCCAGTCACATCATCATTATATTAAAATAGGAGTTAAGTCCTGGCTAGATACTCGATTACTGCCAGCATAGCAGCCTCCTTCCTCTTAAGATCTCTCTCTAATCTGTCCAATCATTACATTCGTCACAGGTCATTATAACTTTACAAACCTGGCCCCTGCAACTTGTGCAGAGGGTGTGTGAATCACAAGTCCCTTTGTCATCTGGGTAATGCAACCTTTGCTACAAAACCAGAAACTAGAACTGCTAGTATCAGACATATCTAACCTATCTAAATAGTCAAATCCATAATTATCCATCACCAAAGATGTGAAAGGCAAACATAATACCAAAAAGTACCAAAAAATATTTCATGAAGGCGAAGAAAAATGACAAATTTTTATCAATTTGTACTTTTCATAGCTATCAAGCCTTCAATCTTAACAATAGGATCATCCTCTAGTGCCTGCTGGAACCCGGTTAAAAAACAATAAAAGATTGTAAAGCAAGGAATCTGTGGCATTTGGCAACTCATGCGTATACGAGGTGGATGCCGGTCACCGACCGGGCTTGGAACCTTATGATGCACCAGTCTTTCTAAAACTGTCTTAAAAGAGTTGACTTTCGCTTTGCTCTCCTCTGCCCAAGCTGGTTTTTTACCTAAGCCCGTGGTTTTTCCAGCCCACTAGTCCTATGGATGTCAACATTTTTAGACGGCCTCCCGTGATTCCCGTGCTGACCTTCCTTTGGGACAGGTGAAAATTGCAGTGATCATACCTTTTTCTCTGCTTCGCCATCGGCTGTGTTATATGTAATGCTGGTTCGTCTCCCAAGAGGATATTGCACCTCCAGGGAGAGAGGGACCAGCTTCACGGCCAGCAACTAAGTCAAGTATCTCCTGAGAGCAAGAGGCTTCTCGCAAAACAGCAAGCCAGATGTCTAGCTATCTCAGGAGATCTTTGTCAGTGGCTTCTAGGCCAAGTACCTAGGCCGTCTACTGTGGTTGGGGTCATCAACAGTGTCTCTCTCCCCTCGGATCTTTAGTGAGCAAAACGCAAACTTCCTAATCTTTCTAAAAAAATAAATAAATAAATATATAAATAATAATAATCACCTTTCAGGGGCTACAGGGCCACCTTTGCGCTGGTCCTGCGCTTGAAGGGCGAGGACTTTTCTTCATCCTGGGAAATCTTGATGTTGTTCAGGAGTTTTAAACAACCCTTTTCACCATGAGAACTCAAACCTGCAATATTGGATCTTACTTTGGTCCTAAGCAGTCTCAAGCTACGTCAATACCAGGTGTGAATTTAACAAGCAGCAGATGTGTAAACTGAGTGGTTGGCTGAGTTGTTAGTCTCTCTTATTCCGAAAGTAGGCAGGGCCTTGTCACCTACTTAAAAACAAAAAATTCACTACCACTTATTTCAAATTCCAAACTGCCGTTGAGTAGACACTTAACTAGGTAATTACTGGTTAAGTTATATATATAAAATATAAATTTTTACTCATGCTAGTATACACATATTTTCTATGTAAACCAAGTTACACACCACTTTTCTCCAGCAGTTCTTACAATTGCTGTATAGTAGCGCCCTAAATGTTCACTTGACTAACAAAAGCAATTTTAAACAATATTAATTTGAACAATCAGAACAAGCTAATGTAATTCATATGTCCACATATACCCACATGTCAATCAAAATTCAGGCCCTACATGTTCCAGCCATCAAAATGGAAGCATGTACCATGAGTTTTGACTGCACTAGTACTGTTTAACAAATCAGTTCTTTAGAAAAGCCATGTACCAGTACTTGACCTTCCTCATTAACTTGAGTCTAAAATTAGTTATCAAAAAGGGTGATGTAAATTCTGGGGAAAGCTGGAATTAATCAAATGTGTTAATTCACTTTACCCTTAATGGACGGGCATGCTCATATGATGTTATACATATGCTATTAGGTTTTGAGCGATGGACAGGCTAACTCATTGAGTAATAATATTATGTGCCACATGATTTCGATGAATTTGGAGGGAAAGATGTTCATTTCACTTCAATGGTCCATAAATTACTAATGGTAACTGTAGTAGCTCAGCACAGGACAGAGGGGGATCCGCGTCCCTTAAGATTTGCTGAGGGAATATATTGGCCCTATCTATCCCATGAC
Source organism: Macrobrachium nipponense (assembly GCF_015104395.2). Taxonomy (NCBI): domain Eukaryota; kingdom Metazoa; phylum Arthropoda; class Malacostraca; order Decapoda; family Palaemonidae; genus Macrobrachium; species Macrobrachium nipponense. The sequence goes on along the minus strand of NC_087219.1, from coordinate 52,616,471 downwards.
ATCTTTTTATTTATTTGCTCATAAATATACCCAGTGACTACTGTTGGTTAGGTTCTCATCTTTTATGATAGTATGTCAGCCATAATTGTAATTTTGCTAGGTGCAAAAAACATTAAAAACATCATGTGCGAGAGAAACAGTACATGCACCCTTGCAGTCAAGATCAGAACTAACTCATGAGTCCCCTACTTCACTGATCTAAGACAGTCTAAAAGTTGCCATTAGAGAATTTATGGGCTATAGAAGTAATGGAACCTCTTTCCAGCTCGATTTCGTCAAAACAATGGCGCATAACATTGATGCTCGCCATGAGTGAATCCGTCCACCATTCCAAACCTCCTATTGCTACTCACACGAGGGTATCCGCCCATTAAGGGTTAAGTGTGTCTTGTAAAAGAGGCCCCCACATGGGGTTGAATTAGTCAGTTTCAACTTCCCATGGACAAGACAGAAAAATGCTTAAAATTTTTTTCTTACACCATGTGCACTTACAAATCTTCCACTTTCCACTGATGTACTTTTTTTTCTTAAATCATCCAACTTAAAATCTGCCCTGTCTGGGGGTGTGCTTCATATATACAGGCAGTCCCCTGAAAATCGTTGTAAGCCGGAACGATGTTGGAAAAATGTCTTAAACTAATAAAAAGTTATAAAAACCTTACTTGTAATCCTTTGGTTACACTACATGTTGTTTCCTGTAGTTTTATGTACAACCTGGAGTTATTTTCATCAAAAAATGCTGGTTCTTGAAGGTAAAAACTATTTCTCTCTCTCTCTCTCATCTCTCTCTCTCTCTCTCTCTCTCTCTCTCCCTCTCTCTCTCTCTCTCTCTCTATCTCTCTCTCTCTCCTCTCTCTCTCTCTCTCTCCTCTCTCTCTCTCTCTGATCAAATACTGGATAATGTCTCTCTTTGGATACTTCGATTTTGCCAAATCTTGAGGGCTACAAGAACAGTTGATTACTATTTACGTATCATATAGACTAATTAAAGTAAACGTATCTTTAAATAGGTATATTATTAGTATCAACAAAACATTTACTGGCATGAGTCAGAGGCCGTTTAATGAAACTAACACTTCTCTGTCCTAGATCTCCAAGACGCTCCTCTCTCTCTCTCTCTCTGATCAAATTACTGGATAATGTCTCTCTTTGGATACTTGGAATTTGCGTTGTAATCTAACCAGAAACTTATTATTATTACTGGAAACAAGCAATGATTTTTTTCATTATTTGCACTTTTGGACTGTTATAAACTTTGCGCATCGCAAGCTAATATTCATTCGCTCGGAAACTAGTTCCGCATATGAGGCGTCACTAAAAAAATTCGAAAAATACGACATAAAAAGTGTCGAAATTCATCATAACCTCAAAATTTTTGTTGTAATCTAACCAGAAACTTATTTTTATTAATATACTGTGCTAAACTATAAAGAATTTTTATCATAGTATGCGTTTTTTAAAAAGCGTTGTTAACTCGGAGCGTCGGAAGCGTCTGCGACATAACCCCGGAAGACCGTTGTAACCCAGGGCGGATTTTTCAATGAATATTTAAGAAAAAGCGTCGTAACCTCGGAATGTCGTAACCCGGGGACTGCCTGTAGTTAGGCCGTCCCCTACAGGTTAATTAACCCGTACAACCAGATCTTGGGGAGCCTTGTTTCCGAGATGCCCATAAAAATAGGTTAATTTGGGCAAGGTATCCATGTTCTTTCCCATATTTTTTATTTATTTTATTTTACAAAACTGCAATTACAGCTCACATGGTAATTTCACAAAACATAAGAACCAGAAGCAGCAACAATCACCAAGTTTATTTACAAAAAATAAATTAATCATCATCAATATCTAAAATATTGATGTTTTACTATTTATTCAAATAATTATCTAGTGCACACTTCGTCGTCGTCGTCGCCTACCAAAAATGATATTGTTATGATACAATAAAGTTTGTTCATACTTACCTGGCAGATATATATATAGCTGTATTTTCTGAAGTCCGACAGAATTTCAAAAACTTCCGGCACACGCAGTGGTCGGCCAGGTGGTTAGTACCCATTCCCGCCGCTGGGAGGCAGGTATCAGGAACCATTCCCATTTTCTATTCATAATTTTTATTTCCACTGTCCCCTGAGGGGAGGTGGGTGGGTACTTGATTATATATATCTGCCAGTTAAGTAGAACAAACTTTATTGTATCATAACAATATCATTTTGTTCATGAAACTTACCTGTCAGATATATATATAGCTGAATCCCACCGTTGGGGGTGGGAAGGGACAGAATAGAAGGATTTTGGGAAACAAATGCATGCAGATGATTTACATCTTGGTTCCACCTGTTAGCATAGCTGGCTTCGTGGTTACTGCCACGTAAGTCTGCTTGTGCTACTAGAGTTGCCAGCGAGGTAGAGACCTATATAGCTGGTGCACTCCAGATGATCTGTCAACAGGGGCGAGACCACGACGTGACTAGACCATATATACAAATATACATACATACACTGCAGATTGCCTGAAGGACTTAGACTTTCTTGAGTTTTATATAGATAAAACTTGAGAGACCCGACAGGGCACAGGACTCTCTCTGGCTCCTGCCCACACTTGTGCCATCCTTGATTCCAGGCTCCTGGCCCAAGAACAAGACGGGTTTCCATTCTTAGGCCACAACGGAAGGCTTAGAGAACAGACCGCCTTGTGTTCTCTTACGCCAAAACTTCTGACGATGGCTTAAAACCTCACTAACCCCTTTGTCGTACCTAGGGTGGTTAGAAGAAGGCCTTCCTCATCACATGCAAGAAGTTAACAGGTAGGAGAGGTTCGAATGCTTTGACATCAAGAACTTCAGACTACGTCTAAGTTCCATATTGAAAGCTTCGATCTGGACATGCACAGTCAGTCCATCTGTACTAAAGTCAGGTGACCGACCAGGTGACGAATCAAGGACAGCAAGGCTGTACCCTGAAGACCATAAGGCACTATTCTTCGCTGAAGGATGAGTGTCTGGACTGCCTGGGCGATTCAAGCTAAGCAAACCTGGGGGGGTGTATCAACGCAACCCTACGTCGTTAGCGAATCAACTCCTGAGCAACTCCTGACTCGAGCTTCTGGTGCCAAGAGAAAGGAGCGAGGAGCAAAAAGGCGATTCAGTCCCGAAGGACGAATGCCTGACAGTCCAACCTGGTCTCATGTTACACGATCATCGGGTTGTATAAACGCAACCGACTTTGTCAACAAGAAACTCAGGGCTACTATATGTTGCCTGATCTCGCACGAGTGTCTGACTCCGAGAAAACAGGTGAGACAAAAAGTAGATGGTGAGCGAGTTTCGAGATTCCACAGAACTCAAAGATCGTGAAGGGCTTTGTTGTTTGACAGAAGCAAATCTCTGAGCCCAAAGGCCGTCAACAACATATTTGCATATTCTTTAATAGTTGTGACTGCCAGCTTATCCCATTCTTCAGACGGAAAGGGAAGACGGTAATCTTATTCCTGTCAACATCTCGATAGTCTGAATGTAGTCAGACTCAGAGCGGAGAGGTTATAGGTACCTTTCGTGGAGAGAGACCGACTCTCTCGGAAAAGGTCCTTGGAAAGAGAACTAGGAAGGACGTGACCTCTGTGAATCCAGGATCTTGAAGGCCAACATGGGGCGATCAGCATCATTGTCGCTCCCTGTGACGTCATAAATCATCTTATTACATTTCCTAAGCGTTTGAAAAATGGGAAGAGACTAAACATCCATCCCCGTTCAATATCATAGGATGGCGTTTAATGGTACCGCTCCCGGATCGAGAAAAAGGGAGCAGAGAAGAAGAAGCCTCTTTGTCCTCAACATAGCGAAGAGATGAATGAAAGGACGTCCCTAAAGTCTCCACAACTCTCAACATACTTCTAAAGAAAGATTCCACTCGGAAGTCAGTAGTTGCTGTCGTCGATCGAGACGATTCGTACAGACTTTTGCAATCCTGTAACGAACCTCTAGAGGATCGTTACATTCTACGCCTGTTGTTATAATAGGCTCTTTCTCGTAAACTCGAACAGGGACCGAGAGAAGATACTTCTTAAGATATGAGAGAGCTGTGGAATATCAGAGTTGATCTGGACCACTGGTTCCAAAAACTTGTTTCGAGGACTGGAGGGACGACCGAATTGCTTCCACTTCTTTCAGATTATGATCCAGGACATCTGAAACCCTCTCCAGATGTCCGGCACCTTCTTTCTATCACCTCAGGTGATACTTGACGCACAGAGATGTTCAGAATCATTCCTAGATCTTGAATAAAATTTCAGTTTCCCGGTAGGAAAAAACTGTAGAGGTCTGAATTGCAGTCTATTCAGGGAAACAAACTTCTACAGGAAGGAAATGGTCCCCAGCAACTCATCCATTCCCTCACACAGTATGCTTACTTCCCTAATAAGGCTGCGCTTTGCCTAAGCAGGAGAGCATATAATAGTGCAATGTTGCGGTAGACTCGTAGTCCTATACCGTGCGGTAACGAGCACCGAAAGGAGTAAGAGATATCTCTGTTGAACATAGTAAGGCAAAACGAATGCAATGTTTATTCATTCATGTAAGAAATCCCCTCAATCTTAGGCTAAAGTCTGTGATTGTAGGGCAGAGATACAGTTAGTCAGTCAATCCCGCAGGAGAGAGAGACGTAACCGCCAACACAGAGATACGGTTAGTCAGTCAATCCCTCAGGAGAGAGAGACATAACCTACCGCGCATTACAGCGAACGAGCTGGTACTGGCTCGGTTGGACTGGAGGACAGTGACAGCAGCAGCTTACGTTCGTAGTCTCTTACCGTTATGCCTGGGTTGCCAGCTACCCTATTCTACGAAAGAGACTATCAAGCTGGTATATTTAAGCGAAACAGAAAACGCTAAATATATAGATGCGTTTATGTCGTCATAACACTACCATACAACGGTAAAAGATAAATCGGAAACTCATGGAAGGCTGCAGGGAGTAACGATTAAATGTCCTTAAAATAATAGACTATAGACCTCTCGGTTGCCATCCGAAGAGGTAACTACAGCAAGCGTATATGACTTGAACCAACCAGTAGTAAAATAATGCAAGGCAAAATATGATATTATTATGATACAGTAAAGTTTGCTCATACTTACCTGGCAGACATATATATAGCTGAATTCGGAAATACAGCTACATACATATCTGACAGGCAAGTTTCATGAACAAAACGTAAGAGAATCGAAGCGGACAGCTCAAGCTTCTTATGTTATTGGACATAAGCGTTCATTGACGTAGTCTACAAGTCTATTTCTTGTACGAGTCTGCGAATGATGAATGAGAGCTTATCCGCTTACGCAATATAAAGTTAATGAGATGTTTGTCAATGAGAACTAACCCATTTACGGGACAAAGAGATATTTTGTCAATGAGGGGATACCCACTTATATACCTGACAAAACGATAGTATATTGTCAATGGGGGAAAGTCACTGAATTGACAAAACGTAATCCAGGAAGTCGAGCATATTATTTTCCCCATTCCCGTATCAATCGAGGAAGGGGCAAGAATCTTGTTAAGAGACTGGGCTTACGGCAGGTAGGACCCCGATGTTCAACTTCGGCAGCATAGTCCCGAACTAGGAACTAACAAAAACTATCATCTGAAAAGCCCTTCAGATGGACTAAAAAGCTTGCAACCTAAATTTATTGGCAGTATGGCAAAGGAAGTCCTGTCTTTCGCTTTCCTGAAGAGCGTCCTCTTGATGAGTGCCTTTGCAAGAATCCTACCGAACGTTGTCGAGCGTCATGACGTGCAGGACGTCGAGCTTTTACATAACCCGTAACTGCCTTATCGCAAAGTCTTGACTGCGGTAGAGCAAACGAGATCTTCCCTTGAGCTTTCCTTAACTCCATCCACCTTTGCGAAAAGCAATAATAATTGACAGAGATCTCTTGAATTCACGAAACCTGAGATCTTGCTGGGTTTCGAAGACGAAGTTGTCTGTTCGCTTTAAGCTTCCTCCGAAGCACTACTTACTTCACATTCTTTGCAGGTGAGGTAGAAGGTATCACCGAAGGTAGAGGTAAAAATTCTTTAGGCCCAAATCGTAAAAATGAGCTTGAAGAGTTCAACAGAAACGTTCAGCCAGGTGACACACCTGGCGGCGCACTCAGCGTCCACTGGAGCGCGCGCTCGGCGTCCACTGGCGCGCGTGCCTGGCGTCCATCCGAGCGTCCCATCCAAGCCGAGCATCAAAAGAAGCGTGCAAAAAAACGTCACCCTCCTGACAGGCGTCAAAACAAGCGAGAGAAACTGCCTTCAGAGAAGAGCGAGATACATCTCGGAGAGAAATCCGACTGCTTGAAGCAGTCTCAGGAGAAGGGTTGATCGTGTGAGAATACGAGGGGCGACGGAACGCCTTCTTATTCTCACAGTAACAAAGCTCGGACGTCCGCTCTCAAAAGCGTCCTGCTACTATGACTTCTTTTTCTTATTTCTCGGTGGAAAGACGTACACGTGTTCAGGCGACGTTCGCCTTCTTACTTCTCACTGAAAAGCATAACGAGAGAGAGAGAGAGAGAGAGGACGTGAAGCGTCCTATTCTATAAAGCTTCTATTTAGAGGGCGCGAGTCCTTCCGAAAGCTCCAACCCCTGCGCGGGGAGGACACTTCGGAGGACGAGAAGCAATCCTTCAGGATTCGTGCACGTGCACGCACTTTGGCAGCCTGGGATTATCTTCAGGTCTGCCGAAGGCAAGTCAGATCGGTGGGGGTTCCTCGTAACCCTCCTTCGGCTTTCGACATGCTCTCTCCCTGTTCCTGGGAGTCAAGCAGAGGTACCGGCCTAGAGGCGAAATAAGGCCGATCTGACGCACCCTCCACTACACAAGGGGCACTGTCACTGCACTTAGCCACTTCACTTTTGCTCTCTAAAGCAAGCTCTTTCGATTCTAAGTTACGAATTGATAGAGTACTTCTTCACAACAATGAAGGAGAGCGAGCACCTCTCGTAGACATATTCATAGCCCGTAGGCCATACTACAGGGTTAGGCAAAAGAAAGTCTACAGGAAGGTTAGCAGGTTCACTACCCTGACTTTTGTTTACTGATTAATTGCGTACATACGAATCATAAGTCTTCCTTACAGAATTAGACAAAGTCTCACACTCCTTACATGACAAATCTCAACAAAGAAGCAAGACCCATACCCCTCGTGCATACCAAGTGCGGATCTACCGAAGCTTTCGGTAGCCACACCCTATCTTTGCAGACAACACCCTCTGAAACTAGCCTAACTAGATTCAGATATCTTATGCAAAAATGAATCAAATTCAAATCAATTTAAGATAGCGTATGCCTAGCCACAAATCCAAGTAAATAAATCAAAAGACAATTAGAATACTTAGCGGCAATGAAGTTTCCAAAATCCTAAGACGGAGGTACTGAAAACAGGTGTTTCCAGCACCGGCGACAGAAAAATTATGAATAGAAAATGGGAATGGTTCCTGATACCCGCCTCCCAGCGGCGGGAATGGGTACTAACCACCTGGCCGACCACTGCGTGTGCCGGAAGTTTTTGAAATTCTGTCGGACTTCAGAAAATACAGCTATATATATATCTGACAGGTAAGTTTCATGAACAAACTGTAGTTTCCTTAAAAATGTCCTGGTAAGGGACTGTTTCCCGATTGTTGTGATGAAAGTGCCACAGTGTCTATGGGTACAAGTGGTGTGCGGATTTATCACAGGAAATGGGAAGTTTGTTGACAAGCGACTCCACAAACATCGAGATGGCGTCAATCTTCTTAAGTTATTTAATCGTAAGTAAAAATTTCGAAAGCCTTTTTGTGTTGTGGGCCTGCGTTGGCCACCCTTTTCATTACCCTCTGTTTCTCTGTTTAAAGCTTAAAGTATGGCCTTAATTTCTAACTTTGGAGAAAATACTTACTTCGAAAGAAGAGCAGAGGTCTTTAGCTCCGTCTCTCACCAACAACAACAACTCGTGACTGATGACCATCTCCGGTGTCAGGACGCGTTACAAGTACTTTTTCAGAGGGTGTCCAGCCGTGATCGTTGGCGAGTTGGCCAGTCCATGCGGTGTTTTACCCTAATTGGGCCAAGCCATGTATTCTATGTGAACGGGCTAACCTACGTCACAGCCACAAACTAAGAGACTACTTATCTGGGCATACCTACCTATTTCGTAGCACATACCTACCTTAGCTACAGGTTCAGAGCATCATGCTAACTCTTCAGAGTGAAGGCATTAGCTACCTAGGTAGGTAGTAGCTAGTAAGATAATACCCAATTGGTGTGGAGTTTTTCAATTTGAGGTTACCATGCCGTTAATATCCTGGTATGATTTCAATTTTTTTTTTTATTTAGTACTGACAACTGCAAAAACATAGGGGGAAAAACCAGCGACTACCAACCCTTATCACGGTTTTCAGGTCTTATTCACTCGATATTTAAATGGTGAAACAAGAATACAATTACAACTCCAAGCATACCATTCAAAAGATTGAAGTTTCGTCAACATAATGTGATATATGAAAGCCCCATACGAACTAAAATAAGCATGTGACGCTCTTCGTAATATATGTTTTCAAGGCAGTTTTGAAATCCAATATGGCAGCTACCCTGGGATGTACAGGTTTTGATCAGTGACGAAAATCATCTTTCCCAGCCTTCCCAGCAATCATTTGAACAATGTTAGCGTATGTATGTAACGTTTATTGATCTTACTCAAGATTGCAGTTGTAATCAGCACAATAAAACAACATTTTGTTGCCTATACTATTACTGAAAGTATGAAACTTTATTTCCGGGGTTATGGTTTGAACTGAATTCATTCTTACCTTGTAATCGGTGGTTTTTATCCTTACTGCCATTACAACTGAAACTCCACAGTACTTATTTGATTGTTATTATACACATTTTGGTCTCAGTTCACTCCACATTGCACTTTAAACCAGTTGCTGTTCCTGGTTCCTAAGCAGGACTTAAAAAAACTTTCTAGGGTAAAACACCACGGCAGGCCAACCCTCATCACGGTGGACGGGTCTTATTCACTCTATATTTAATTGGTGAAACAAGAATACAATTGCAACTCTAAGCATACCATTTAAAAGACTGAAGTTTCGTCAACATAATGTGATATATGAAAGCCCCATATGAACTAAAATAAGCATGTGAGCTCTTCGTAAAATGACAATTTGTCGAAAATTGCATTTTTCCTAACTATACAAACCTGAGGTCCTTTAACAATAGGAAGGTAACTAGCGGCAGCTGGGACGGTCGTAAGCTTCGAACAAGGGGAGAACGGTAGTTAACTGCTTGTCCGATCGTGCGCGTGCGCGCGCGCCCGAGAGGTGAAGAATCACTTTTGCTTTAGGCCCATGCAAAAAGTTGCAGAGTGAGGGGTGGCATGAGGTGGGACTATATGTAAAGGACCTCAGGTTTGTATAGTTAGGAAAAATGCAATTTTCGACAAATTGTCATTTGTTCCGATACGTAATACAAACCCTCGGTCCTTTAACAATAGGAAGACTCACTTCTTGGTGGGAGGAATCCGAGTCTTTTTGGTGAACAGACTGGTGTTCGTCCAACCCTGGAGTGCCTCCCTGGTCGTAAGAGCAAGGGAGGGATCCAAACCTCTGTCCGATTGATCGGGGTGTGCACCGCAGGATCAATGGTCAGACCTCTGGGCCAAGTACTAAGAGAGAGGCAACGTAATCTCTTCGTACCAGCAAGCAAGAACTTGTTCCTGTTTTGCAAGAGACACAATCATAAAATGATGGGTTTGTCTCAAATTGGCATCCACTTCCTCCCCCTTGTTGGAGGAAGTGGTGGATATTTACTCCTATCCCTACTGAAAGGGATAGGATGGTGCTCTATTGAGTAGCTCAAAACCTGCATTTTTCTCGTCCTTACCCAGCAGGGTGACGACCGTGTCCCCTATACCCAGAGGTAGAGGGAAGAAAAGATGGAAGGGAGGAGCCAGTCACACTCTCATTCCTCATCCATTCTTACGGTCACACCAGGACTCGATGCTGTTCAGCCTGCGAGGGTCTGGGTTAACTACACAACGTGTTGAGCAACCACGGTTCCCAAGGAAAAAGATCCAAGGAACTGTGGGCAATATCCCGAAGGTAGAACGGAGGTGGGCATGTGCGATTCCGGTTGGACCAGGCGCCTGCCTTCATTACCTGCGCCACGGAAGAAGTTCTTGCGGAACGCGAGAGAATGATGAAGAGGCGTCCACACTCATCCTGGGTGTCGAGTTTCTTCAGACAGCTCCGTCGCGCCTTCACAGGACAAAGCAGCATAGCTTCGTATCGGAGGCGGTGAAGTCCATTAGGGAGGGTATTGTGAAGGACTCGAACCAATCGTCAGTTACCGAAGGGTTTTGAGTCTTCGCTACGAAGATCGGTACGAAATCGAGCGTTCAATCCCCATCCCTTTGTGCTTGACTTCTCAAGAGAAGTCATGCAGTTACCTAAGACGAAAAGAAGGGGATAGTCATATGACCTATCCCTCTTCTCGACTTTGGTTATGTACAGTACTCATACTGACAAGCTATTAAGACGAAGTAATGATTGCTCTGGAACAACCGAACTAAGTCCACAGCATAGTTCGGTAACTGACTCGGGCGCTCTGACAGCTGCCGACTGACTGGTTCGGAATCAGTAGAGGCAAGTTGTCCAAGCATCCTAGTAAGTCACACGTGACCTTTCGGCCCTTTAAAGAGTTATGCTGAGAGACCAAACAAATAAAATATTTGTTAGTCACCGATGCCGGACGGCGCGGCGATGATTCTCTTAATGCATAAGCTCAAAAGGCGAAAGTCAATTGCCTTCAAAAGACCGAGGTCCCTGATGGCAAGAAATCTCATAGACGTTGAATCTCAGCTTAAGGAGAAACAACACTATGTGACGTTGAGGACGAAGGTAGGCAATGAATGCAACCTACGTCTTCCAGCTGAATCGAGAGAAGGAATCTCAAGATTTCTAAACCCTGTGCTTACAAATGACTGAAAACACTAACCGCCATTTCATTGCTGTCCGGTGTGCAATGAAAGCGAAGCGTTCTTCAGTAATGAAACACAGGGGAGAGCCGCCTGAAGAACTGCTTCTCATGAGCTGAACGTTTGGAAGTAGAGCTGGCAGGTGTGGGAGTAGGCGATGTCTTTCAATACATCTGCTAATCCGGGGTGAACAATGAACAATTGCACACCTCCGAAATACAAGATATTTTGAGGACAAACTCAGATTCCGCAAAAATCATTCGCATTATTGAGATACGATGCAGCAAGAGACTATTACAGAATTCTGTTACCGTACGGTAAACAGAAAGATGAGAGTCGAAACAGATATCTCTGTTTAAAATTCTCGCAATACCGAAGACGATGAATACTAGCGTCACAGCAGTAGATGGTCATCATGTATGCGAGAATCCCCGTTAATCAGAGACTTAAGTCCGTGATTGTTGGGCAGAGATACGGTTGGTATTCAATCAAAGCAGGTGAGAAAGACATAACCAACCGTCCATCTTAAAGCGGCAGCTGGTACTGAAATGCCTCGGGCAATTCAATACGCAGTAGCTGTCGCTGACTCGTCATCCTGAGTTGCCAAGTAATCCTTTCCACGAAGGAATGCGTTCGGCTAGAACCACCGAGCATAAAAAGATATTGCTCGAGCAATTATATTTATGCGAACGAATTTCGGTAAATATAAAAGCTTAAATGGTGTTGTTGTGACAACACCATAAGTACATAAAATTGAAACTGGAAACTCCTGGGAGGTTGCAGGCAACCCGAGTTGCAGTTCAATTAGAATACTTTTCGTCTAAGTCGCAATCCGTAGAATAACCAGGATATGCGCCTACCCCTTCGGACCATTCAACTGCTTAGCAGAATCATGTCGCGAGGTTAATATACGTAGTATATTTGTAGGATTCTGAACAACGATCTCCATCCTAAATTCTTTCCTTCAAGAAAACAAAATAAGGATTGGAGATCGACCACCTTCGGTCTCTATCAAAGAGAGTGAAGAAGTCTTCCTCGAAGGAAAGCTTCAATGGTGAACAGAATACTAAGACGATAGTTCAAGCCAAACTGGATATTCCCCGTCCGTTCTTCTCTATTCCAGGTTGGTCGCCTACTGTGAGATAGTCTTCTTTCAGCAGCAGTCCTTCTTCCTAATGCTAGAAAATTCCAGGAATTCGAGCATAGGCGAGGTTCCCGATTATCGTGTACCATATCGGGGATTCTCGTCTCGCTCACTTTGGACCGTGGTCTCGCCTAAGTGTTTGGAGATCGTAAGAAACTCTAACACTCTGAATGCGCTAGAAATTCCGTAGAATTCTAAGCAGTCTGCGAAACCCCCACCGAATTCGTCAAAGATATCGGCTGGTGGTCCTCTCGATTCCCGTAGAAATCGAGAATGGGGCAGGATCCCTCCTCAACGACCGGGCTTACGTCAGGTAGGGACCCGAAGGTCCCGCCCCCCGGTAGCGCAGTCCCCAACAGTGGAATCCTACAGAGAAATCTCTGTAGGATCCCTCCCCTTTCCCTCGTAGCCGTAAGGAGAGACGGGAATGGGGGAGGAATTGGATACTCGCTCGCCTTCCCAATGGAACTAGCAGTTGGAGAAGAGTAGGAGCAGCCATCGCCTTGCGGCGATGGCCTCTCAGAGTCTGGGAAAACGTATCGTCAGGAGAAAACGTTTTCCCGAGGAGGGTTACGAACTCTCACTGTAGGTAAGGGTCTGCCGCCACTGTGAACGTCGTCTGGGTGGGGCTGATCGACACCTGACAGGAGAGAGCCGATACCGTCCTCCGACTCATTCCAGTCCTCGTCGAGGTCGAAACCTCTCAGGAGGACCGAAGGAGTATTTAAATACGGTGTCCGAAGACACGTAGAAACGCCGCTGTCGCAGTAGAGGAGGTGGAAGTAGCTTGATCGACCGGCCAGAACTGAGAGAACCTTCTTGTCCGGAGACGAGAGACTCTGGTTCAAGACAGAATCGGCAAGCTCCGATCGCGGCAAACCCACCGTCGGTTTGGGTTCCCTTTCAGGCCCCAAAACGACTCGAGCAGAGACATGGGCTCTGCTGGTGGGAGCAGCGATCCTTCCCCCAGGTCGTTGTGCTGACGAATCAGTGCAATAACCTGGGCAAAGTTACTCTGAATCTTGGAAGTTACAGCGTCTTGAGGAGTAGGACCATCCAGTCCCTCCAACAAGAGCAGCTCCCAGGACCCTCCTCCTTCAGAAGAAGGACCAGCAACAGATCCCTGACGGTTGCCTCCAATCACTTGCGCGTACGTCCTGGTTGGTCCTAAGACCATACCTGGCACGTGCGGCGTCGTGACGGGATCGTGAGCGGCGCATCTCTCACGATCACTCCTATATACCTCGCTCTTCCTGGCGTATGCCGAGGAAGTTGAAGGTATCGGAGAGACAGAACTGACGCTACCCCCTCCCCCCCCTGACTGTCGCCTCCAATCACTTGCCCGTACGTCCTGGTTGGTCCTAGGACCATACGTGGCACGTGCGGCGTCGTGAAGGGATCGTGAGCGGCGCACCTCTCACGATCACTCCTAGCTACCTCGCTCTTCCCGGTGTAGCCCGAGGAAGTTGAAGGTAGTGGAGAGACAGACCTGACGCTCCCCCCCTGCTCGCTGGCAGGACCAGCGTACGTGGGGGGCTGCAGCCGATCACCAACCCGCGGTGGGGATCGATCTGCAGGCCTGGCCGTGCCGCTCACCTGTGGCGAGCGGCTCAACTGAGCACGTCGACCCCGGACCCCGTCCCGTGCGTCAGACGAGCTGCTGCTGATCACCGTATCCCCGCCCGGTCCCTGTGGGAGCGGCGGTCAGGTGACCTGCAGAGCTCACTTTGCGCGGTGAGACCGGTGAGCGTCCTCGCGGCACGTCAAACCGCTGGTACCAGCCGAGGCTGGTACCGTCGGTCGAGGGGACCTGGGGGACCTCTTCCCAGCCTCAACCCGTGGCTGGTCGCTACGAGAGCGGCCGCTGGCCTGGCGAGAGTCACCTGAGCGGCTCTCGACAGTCTTCTGCTCCGTGCCTCGGTCATGACGCTGAGCGAACTCAGGCGTCTTAACTTTGGCTGCACGGTCACCCGAAGAGAGACCGTAACACTCGGAACTTCTCGCGGACGAGAAGACCGAGCCGGTACCTGGCTTAGCAGCAAGAGCTGCCAAGACCAGCGAGGGTGTCCAGCGGTAGCCAGCACACCCTTGGTCCCCGTCTTCTTCTTCTTCTCAGAAGGGGAGACGGGCCCCGTTCCCGAAGGAACAGGAGGACCAGCAGAACCACCCCCCCGTCACAACCGGAGTGTGACGGAGCCTTCGAAGTTCCCGAAGGAGTCTTCTTAGGGGGAATATAACAAAACCCGGTTTACCAGCTGGTCGCTGCGAGAGCGGCCGCTGGCCTGGCGAGTCACCTGAGCGGTTTCTCGAGCAGCCCTTCTGCTCCGTGCCGTGGTCCTTGGCGCCGAGCGAACTCTGGCGCCGAAACTTTGGCTGCACGGTCTCCCAGGGGAGAGACGTACACTCGGGATCTCCCGCAAACGAGAGACCGAGCGGAACCTGGCGTAGCGCATCGCCGCTAGCACCAGGCGAGGAAGTACCAGAGCTAACCGATACTACTCTGGTCCCCGTCTATCTCTTCCTTACGGAAGGGGAGACGGGCCCCGCGCCCGAAGGAGCAGGAGGACCAGCAGAAGGACCCCCCGTCCCACCGAGGTGGGACGGGCCCTTAGAAGTTCCCGAAGGAGACTTCTTAGGGGGGGGAGGCAGCCTTCTTCTTCTTCGGCTTATGGGCCTTAGAGTTCGAAGGGGAAGAGGGCAGCAACAGACGAAGACGAAGATGACTTCCTCTTCTTCGTCAGCTCACGCAGGACAGTCGTCAGGTCCTCCATCCAGGCCGGAGTCGGGCCTATTGCCGAAGCAACACGGCCCGACTGCACCTGTCCGGAAGGACCTGGGACTGGGGAAGACACACCATGGGCAGGACCAGCATGGACAGGCGCAGGAACCCGGAGCGACAGGAACAGCAACCAGCTCAGGAGCGGCAGGAACAGCGGCAGCGGTAAACACAGAAGAGGGACAGCCAAGCCAGTAGCGGAACCACATCAGCGACAGGTACGGCAAGGCCCAGCCATCGCCTCGTAGAATCATCGGCAGCCAGCGGGAACCTGGTACTGGCGGCCGGTCCAGGGGCGAGCTGCTGGAACAGGCGGAAGTCTGGGGCAGGCAACACGAAGAAAACACAGGCGGCGGCGGCACACCCCTCCTCGGTACGGCGGCGACCGGCCCTAGAAGCGGCAGACGGCGTCACCGACACAGCATGGGGAGTGTAGACCAGCGGGGGGAAGCAGCATAAGCGGCCGTGAAGGTTGTAGTGGAGACCGCTCCCAGGTCACCGCCCCAGAACCTCGCTAGACGCTGCAGCAGATCGTGGATGCTAGGCACGCCCTGCAGCCGCAGTGGTCCATACCTGTCCAAGGTCGTTCTCCCACGGATGTAGCACCTGCGGTAGCACAGACAGATTAGTAAGAGGGGTTCCCTCACGCAACGGGGGGGAGACATGCCCCACCCCGAACGCAAGGAAGACCCAAAACAAAATACGAGGAAGCTGAGCGGGGGGGGGCAGGAAAGAGACTAAGATCGGATACCAAGGGAGTCGCGGGAGAGCTTTCCGACGACTTCCTGGCAGACCTTCGCTTCCCCTACCCCCGCACAGCAGTGAAAAGTAATATGAAAATGAAACAGAATACTGCACTTGCGACTTCATAGAACTAAAGGGGGAAAGATCAATTCCCGGGTAAGAGCGGAAACTTGATCCATATAATATGATGCTATCATAAATATATATGAAAATGAACAATACTGCACTTTGCTATTTCACTTTCACAGCAATAAATCGTAAGGATTAATTCCCGGGTAAGAGCGGAAATTGATCCAAAATTAAATTTGATGCAATTAATAATGAAAATGAAAAGAAAACTGCATTGCGAATCCACTTTCATTGCATTCTATTCATACAAAATAAGAGGCTCGTGCCGAGCGCAATCAAGCTCTCGGCAACGAACGCACAGGGCAAAATATAATGAAAAAAGAGTACTTACATCTTTCACTTACACACTTTCGCCCAAAATACATGACTCGGCGCGAAGTGCGCCCGCCCTCGGCACCCGAGACATAATTCAAGGGTTCAATTAATGAAAACGAGCGGAAATCGCCGTCTCTACGGCGATAGCTCCCATGTGATTCATAATTAAGTAATGAAAATGAAAAACGTGTACTTACAGTTTCATTTTCAAGATCAAACAAACCATTAGTAGAAAACACAATATAAAACAAAGCATACGACGATGAAGCGGCACGAGAGCGATGACGAACACGTCCTTCACACCCGCGGCCGAAAGCAAAAGTGATTCTTCACCTCTTGGGCGCGCGCACGATCGGACAAGCAGTTAACTACCATTCTCCCCTTGTTCGAAGCTTACGACCGTCCCAGCTGCCGCTAGTTACCTTCCTATTGTTAAAGGACCGAGGGTTTGTATTACGTATCGGAACAAATATGTTTTCAAGGGCAGTTTTGAAATCCAATATGGCGGCTACGTTTTGCATGGAAGGTTCTGATCAGTGACGGCCACCATCTTTCCCCAGCCTTCCCAGCACTCATTTGAACAATGTTAGCGTATATATGTAATGTTTATTGATCTTACTCAAGATTGCAGTTGTAATCAGCACAATAAAAACATTTTGTTGCCTATATTAGTGAAAGTATGAAACTTGTTATTCCCGGGGTTATGGTTTGAACCGAATTCATTCTTACCTTGTAATCGGCGGTTTTTATCCTTACTGCCATTGCAACTGAAACTCCAGTGCTGATTTGATTGTTATTATACACATTTTGGTCTCAGTTCACTCCACATTGCACTTTAAACCCGTTGTTGTTGCTGGTTCCTAAGCGCGCGCGCCACAAACACAGTTACGAACAGCAGACGACGAAACTGCAAAGTTTTATTCCCTAAATTGTTTACTTTACTCGTTATTTAGTTTAAATTTACTTTATTAAAAATGTTAATTTAATTCATGTATATTATCCCTTTTTTTGCAACCAAAATACCACCCCGAAAAATTACAGATATTTCTAAAGTAGATACAATCAAATTTTTCTAACGTTTTCCTACATCTGGCTGCCGAAAACCATAGAGGAACGATTACGGATAAGTGCATAGAGGAACGACTACGGAGAAGTGAATTATATACATTTTTTTTTTGTTTTTTTTTTTTTTGCTTTTTTTGTTTTATGCTAGCACTTTTCATAGATTTCAGTCTATCTTAGTATTTGAATTCTTTAATAACCGTATGCCAGAAATAAATGTAACCTTTAATGTTTGCATGCTAAGAATGGGAAAATCATCGTTGCCACATTAGTGGAGGCTTCACACATACGCTGTTTCATTATTATAAACAGTTTCCATGAATTCTAGGGGGAAACATCACAACAGGCCAACCCTCATCACGGTAGACGGGTCTTATTCACTCGATATTTAATTGGTGAAACATGAATACAATTGCAACTCTAAGCATACCATTTAAAAGACTGAAGTTTCGTCAACATATTGTGATATATGAAAGCCCCATACGAACTAAAATAAGCATGTGAGCTCTTCGTAAAATATGTTTTTCAAGGCAGTTTTGAAATCCAATATGGCGGCTACGTTTTTCATGGACGGTTCTCATCAGTGACGGCCACCATCTTTCCCCAGCCTTCCAGCACTCATTTGAACAAGTTAGCGTATGTATGTAACGTTTATTGATCTTACTCAGATTGCAGTTTGTAATCAGCACAATAAAACACATTTTGTTGCCTATATTAGTGAAAGTATGAAACTTGTTATTCCCGGGTTATGGTTGGAACTGAATTCATTCTTACCTTGTAATCGGCGGTTTTTATCCTTACTGCCATCACAACTGAAACTCCACAGTGCTTATTTGATTGTTATTATACACATTTTGGTCTCAGTTCACTCCACATGCACTTTAAACCCAAACCCGTTGCTGTTCCTGGTTTCTAAGCGCGCGCGCCATAAACACAATTACAAACAGCAGGACGACGACAGACGACGACAGACGACGAAACTGCAAAGTTTTTATTCCCTAAACTGTTTACTTTACTCGTTATTTAGTTTAATTTACATTGTTATTTAAAAATTTTGATTTAATTCATGTATATTATCCCTTTTTTGCAACCAAATTACCGAAAAATTACAGATATTTCTAACGTAGATAAAATCAAATGTTTCTAACGTTTTCGTACATCTGGCTGCCGAAAAAAACCATAGAGGAACGAATACGGAAAAGTGCATAGAGGAACGACTAAGTTTTTTTTTTTTTGTTTTTTTTTTTGCTTTTTTGTTTTTGCTAGCACTTTTCATTGATTTCAGCTCTTTATTATATTTTGAATTTCTTAAATAATCGTATGCCAGAAATAAATGTAACCTTTAATGTTTGCATGCTTTAATGTTTGATGCTAAGAATGGCAAAATCATCGTTGCCACATTAGTGGAGGCTTCACACATACGCCGTTCCATTATTATAAACTGTTTCCATGAATTCTAGTTGTCATAGTAATGCAATAATGATAAAATTGCTTTAATATTTATGTATATACTTCCAATACATAGCTTAATTTCACCAATTTCAACGTTTTGTTTATAGTCTTATACCCAGTTTGGAGGGTCAATGTTCGTTACTAAAGAATCTGTAACCTCCTTAAGTCGTTCAGTTGACATAGTAAACCTGAGCCATATTTTTCACTCGCTGAAATGACGATATTCCGTGTGAGGGGCAAAGTGGGCCCATGCCCCTTTGCCCTACGTGATGTACCCATGTTCGTTATTACTAACTAATATAATATTTATTACCTGCAATATAAACTGTTGTGCATGAAAATTTTTTTAATATTTTTAAACTATAAAATTAGAGCATACATAAACCACACAAATTGTCATAAAAATGAAACATAAATCAAGTGGCTATTATTGTTTAAACATGTCTTCGTGATGAAAATTAGCGCACGCACGGATTCCTTCCCAACCTCTCTCCAAAATATTTACCCAACACAAAACCAGCATTCACAAAGGGTCCCCCAACCATGTAGGTATATAGGAGGTTAATAATTAACAATAAACAACACAACCTCATCATCAGCAACACTATACGCTATGAGGAGACAGTCTG
This sequence comes from Macrobrachium nipponense, assembly GCF_015104395.2. Taxonomy (NCBI): domain Eukaryota; kingdom Metazoa; phylum Arthropoda; class Malacostraca; order Decapoda; family Palaemonidae; genus Macrobrachium; species Macrobrachium nipponense. The sequence continues at coordinate 52,597,219 of NC_087219.1, read as the reverse complement.
CCAAATTTTCAAAAACAACTTTACACTTGTGTGACAGACCTTTGAATGGTTTTCGAGACAAACCCTGAGGCTATAATTATTGGATTATAGGATTTTCATTTCCAGGTATTTTAATGTCCCTTCCTATTCCGTCCTCTCTCTCTCTCTCTCTCTCTCTCTCTCTCTCTTCTCTCTCTCTCTCTCATTTTTAAATTTTACATACCTATGTTCCTCCTGCTTAACTATTTTGCGAGCACTAGTAGATGCACCTACATTCATCATTACGACTGAATTAAAAACTTGAAAGTATTTAATTAATGCTATACAAGTATGAAATATATTTTCTTGTTCATTTTTCGAATTACGATAAAAGAAACAGAGAGAGAGAGAGAGAGAGAGATGAGAGAGAGAGAAGAGAGAGAAAGAGAGAGAGAGAGAAGTTGAGGTGGATCAGTGTATAAATATATCGGTCAATGGGCAGGTAACAACCGAGTGAATCGTTAGATATATCCACCAATGTAAACTACTATTATTAGATAGATAGATTGGAAAAAAATCATAGAAAATAAGTTTAAACTGCAACAACTTTCAGAGAGAGAGAAGGGAAGGTGAAGGAAGGAAGAAGGACAGGGGTGGCGGTGGAGGGTGGTGGGGGGGAGAGGGTAGGTGGAGCTGTTTACTGGTGTGTTCCTATCCATTTCTGGATAATGGAGTTTTGGTCTATTAGTACAAGGACAAGTGTAGTTATTCTTTACGATTAGTGGATTCACGATACCCTTATAAATTACGGCACTGGGGGTAATGCACTAAAGAAAAATCTCGTTCTGTTACGAGTGTTCGTTACAGAAATAGGTATTGCCCCCCTAAACGTGCTTGCACTGTCTCTGAAACCCATAGTAGACATGCTGCTGAAGTTGTCAATCAGTTTTTGATAAACCAAGTTATTTTTTACAAGCTAGCTATTGAATAAATTTTTTCTCAGTCAAAACATATGCCCCTCAATGCTAACTTTTTTTCTCTTTTAACGACTTTCTGGTCATTGCAAATTCGGCCCCATAATTCTTATGGTCGAAAACAGACAGAGGCCCATGGACCGAAAACGATTGCGTCACACTACGGCGATAATCCAGCAGTAAAAACATCTTCATATATACCAAAAAGTAAATAATAAAGATATATAAGCGCATTACGATTATAACAATTACATGTATAGCTGATAACAATCTGCATGAATAACTGGTAAACTGTTCTGCAATGACAGTTGAGTATAGCAATTATTTACAATAGGTACGAAAGTCAAGATGTCGTGACGTCATAATACAGAACTTGAAAGAACGTTCTAATCAGAAAAATAATTACTTAAATTTGAGTCAGAGTCGAGTTACTTTTTCAATAACGAATATTTTCAAATTAATCATCATAAATATGTAAAATATTGATGTTTTACTACTTATTTAAAAATTAGCCAAGAGCACGCTTCTCGTCATCTTCTACCCAAACAGCTGTTTACGCCTGGCTTGATGAGAAATCAGAAATCGGTTTCGATTGTTGTGATAAAAAGTGCTCCAGCGTCTGTGGGGTACAAGTGGTGTGCGGATTTATCACAGGCAAATGGTTAGTTTATTGACACAAGCTACTCCGTAAACATCGAGATGGCGTCAATCTTCTAAATACCTCGAGTTGTAAGTAAAAATGTTGAACGCGTTTTGGTGAGATTTGCACTACGTTTGAGACCGTTTTCAGTACCCTCTGTTTAAATCTTAAAATTTGGCCTTAATTTCTAACTTTGGAGAAAATACTTACTTCGAAAGGAGAGTAGAGGTCTTTAGCTCCGTTTCTCACCAACAACAAGTCGCGACTGATGCCCATCTCGGGTGTCAGGACGCGTTATAATGTACTTTTTCGGAGGGTGGCTTGCATTGATGG
>NC_087219.1:52473757-52594814 GCF_015104395.2 Macrobrachium nipponense | reverse complement strand
GAATACAATTGCAACTCTAAGCATACCATTTAAAAGACTGAAGTTTCGTCACATATTGTGATATATGAAAGCCCCATACGAACTAAAATAAAAAGCAGTGAGCTCTTCGTAAAATATGTTTTCAAGGCAGTTTTGAAATCCAATATGGCGGCTACGTTTTTCATGGACGGTTCTCATCAGTGACGGCCACCATCTTTTCCCCAGCCTTCCCAGCACTCATTTGAACAATGTTAGCGTATGTATGTAACGTTTATTGATCTTACTCAAGATTGCAGTTGTAATCAGCACAATAAAAACAACATTTTGTTGCCTATATTAGTGAAAGTATGAAACTTGTTATTCCGGGGTTATGGTTGGAACTGAATTCATTCTTACCTTGTAATCGGCGGTTTTTATCCTTACTGCCATCACAACTGAAACTCCACAGTGCTTATTTGATTGTTATTATACACATTTTGTTCTCAGTTCACCTCCCAACATTGCACTTTAAACCGAAACCCGTTGCTGTTCCTGGTTTCTAAGCGCGCGCAGCCATAAACACAATTACAAACAGCAGACACGACAGACGACGACAGACGAGAACTGCAAAGTAATATTTCCCTAAACTGTTTACTTTACTCGTTATTTAGTTTAAATTTACATTGTTATTTAAAATTTTGATTTAAATTCATGTATATTATCCCTTTTTTGCAAACCAAATTACCCCGAAAAATTACAGATATTTCTAACGTAGATAAAATCAAATGTTTCTAACGTTTTCGTACATCTGGCTGCCGAAAACCATAGAGGAACGAATACGGAAAAGTGCATAGAGGAACGACTAGTTTTTTTTTTTTTTGCTTTTTTGTTTTTGCTAGCACTTTTCATTGATTTCAGTCTTTATTAGTATTTTGAATTTCTTAATAATCGTATGCCAGAAATAAATGTAACCTTTATTTAATGTTTGCATTGCTTTAATGTTTGCATGCTAAGAATGGCAAAATCATCGTTGCCACATTAGTGGAGGCTTCACACATACGCCGTTCCATTATTATAAACTGTTTCCATGAATTCTAGTTGTCATAGTAATGCAATAATGATAAAATTGCTTTAATATTTATGTATATATACTTCCAATACATAGCATTAATTTCACCAATTTTCAACGTTTTGTTTATAGTCTTATACCCAGTTTGGAGGGTCAATGTTCGTTACTAAAGAATCTGTAACCTCCTTAAGTCGTTCAGTTGACATAGTAAACCTGAGCCATATTTCACGTCGCTGAAATGACGATATCCGGGTGAGGGGCAAGTGGGCCCATCCCTTTGCCCTACGTGATGTACCCATGTTCGTTATTACTAACTAATATAATATTTATTACCTGCAATATAAACTGTTGTGCATGAAATTTTTTTTAATATTTTTAAACTAAAATTAGAGCATACATAAACCACACAAATTGTCATAAAAATGAAACATAAATCAAGTGGCTATTATTGTTTAAACATGTCTTCGTGATGAAAATTAGCGCACGCACGATTCCTTCCCAACCTCTCTCCAAAATATTTACCCAACACAAAACCAGCATTCACAAAGGGTCCCCCAACCATGTAGGTATATAGGAGGTTAATAATTAACAATAAACAACACAACCTCATTCATCAGCAACACTATAACGCTATGAAGAACATGTCTGCCAAATTTTTCAAAACACTTTACACTTGTGTGACAGCCTTTGAATGGTTTTCGAGACAACCCTGAGGCTATATTATTGGATTATAGGGATTTTCATTTCCAGGTATTTTAATGTCCCTTCCTATTCCGTCCTCTCCTCTCTCTCTCTCTCTCTCTCTCTCTCTCTCTCTGTCTCTCTCTCTCTCTCTCTACTCTCATTTTTTAAATTTTACATACCTATGTCCTGCTTAACTATTTTGCGAGCACTAGTAGATGCACCTACATTCATCATTACGACTGAATTAAAAACTTGAAAGTATTTAATTAATGCTATACAAGTATGAAATATATTTTCTTGTTCATTTTCGAATTACGATAGAGAGACAGAGAGAGAGAGAGAGAGAGAGAGAGAGAGAGAGAGAGAGAGAGAGAGAGAGAGAGAGAGTTGATGGGATCAGTGTATAAATATATCGGTCAATGGGCACGGTAACAACCGAGTGGAATCGTTTTAGATATATCCACCAATGTAAAACTACTATTATTAGATAGATAGATGGAAAAATCATAGAAAATAAGTTTAAACTGCAACAACTTTCAGAGAGAGAGAAGGGAAGGTGAAGGAAGGAAGACACAGGGTGGCGGTGGAGGTGGTGGGGGGGAGAGGGTAGGTGGAGCTGTTTACTGGGTGTGTTCCTATCCATTTCTGGATAATGGAGTTTTGGTCTATTAGTACAAGGACAAGTGTAGTTATTCTTTACGATTAGTGATTCACGATACCCTTATAAATTACGGCACTGGGGTAATGCACTAAAGAAAAATCTCGTTCTGTTACGAGTGTTCGTTACAGAAATAGGTATTGCCCAAAAACGTGCTTGCACTTGTCTCTGAAACCCATAGTAGACATGCTGCTTAGTTGTCAATCAAGTTTTTATAACCAGTATTTTTACAAGCTAGCTATTGAATAAATTTTTTTCTCAGCTCAATAAAACATTATGCCCTCAATGCTAACTTTCCTCTTTTAACGACTTTCTGGTCATTGCAATTCGCCCCATAATTTCTTATGGTGCGAAAACAGACAGAGGCCCATGGACCGAAAACGATTGCGTCACACTACGGCGATAATCCAGCAGTAAAACATCTTCATATATCCAAAAAGTAAATAATAAAGATATATAAGCGCATTACGATTATAAACAATTACATGTATAGCTGATAACAATCTGCATGATAACTGGTAAACTGTTCTGCAATGACAGTTGAGTATAGCAATTATTTACAATAGGTACGAAAGTCAAGATGTCGTGACGTCATAATACAGAACTTGAAAGAACGTTCTAATTCAGAAAAATAATTACTTAAATTTGAGTCAGAGTCGAGTTACTTTTTCAATAACGAATATTTTCAAATTAATCATCATAAATATGTAAAATATTGATGTTTTTTACTATTCTTATTTAAAATTAGCCAAGAGCACGCTTCTCGTCATCTTCTACCCAAACAGCTGTTTACGCCTGCTTGTTGTTGATGAGAAATCGTGTTTCGATTGTTGTGATAAAAGTGCTCCAGCGTCTGTGGGTACAAGTGGTGTGCGGATTTATCACAGGAAATGGTTAGTTTATTGACACAAGCTACTCCGTAAACATCGAGATGGCGTCAATCTTCTAAATACCTCGAGTTGTAAGTAAAAATGTTGAACGCGTTTTGGTGAGATTTGCACTACGTTTGAGACCGTTTTCAGTACCCTCTGTTTAAATCTTAAAATTTGGCCTTAATTTCTAACTTTGGAGAAAATACTTACTTCGAAAGGAGAGTAGAGGTCTTTAGCTCCGTTTCTCACCAACAACAAGTCGCGACTGATGCCCATCTCGGGTGTCAGGACGCGTTATAATGTACTTTTTCGGAGGGTGGCTTGCATTGATGGTAGGTGGCCTGCTTGGCCTGCTGTGATGTTCTACCCTAGTTGTCATAGTAATGCAATAATGATAAAATTGCTTTAATATTTATGTATATATACTTCCAATACATAGCCTAATTTCACCAATTTCAACGTGTGTGTAGTCTTATACCCAGTTTGGAGGGTCAACACATACCGAATGGCAACAGAGAGAGAGAGAGAGAGAGAGAGAGAGAGAGAGAGAGAGAGAGAGAGAGAGAGAGAGAGAGAGAGAGAGGCGAAGGAACGAAGGAAAGGGGTGGCGGTGGAGGGGGGGAGAGGGTAGGTGGAGCTTTATATGCGTGTTCGTATCCATTTCTGCATAATGGAGTTTTCGTCTCTTGGTACAAGGACAAGTGTCGTTATTCCTTACGATTAGTGATTCACGATACCCTTATAAATTACGGCACTGGGTGTAATGCACTATAGCAAAATCTCGTTCCGATACGAGTGTTCGTTACAGAAATAGGTATTGCCCAAAAACGTGCTTGCACTGTCTCTGGAAACCCATAGTAAGGTATGGCTGCTTAGGTTGTCAAATCAAGTTTTTTTGTAATCAAGTATTTTACAAGCTAGCTATTGAATAAATTTGTATTTTTCTCAATCAAAACATATGCCCCTCAATGCTAACTTTCCTCTTTTAACGACTTTCTGGTCATTGCAAATTCGGCCCCATAATTTCTTATGGTGCGAAAACAGAGGCGCATCGACCGAAAACGATTGCGTCACACTACGGCGATAATCCAGCAGTAAAACATTCATATATCCAAAAAGTAAATAATGAAGATATATATGTGCATTAAGATTATACCAATTACATGAAGAGCTGATAATCTGCATGAATAACTGGTAAACTGTTCTGCAAGAAAGTTGAGTAACGCAATTATTTACAATAGGTACGAAGTCCCAAGATGTCGTGACTCATAATACAGGACTTAAAAGAACGTCTCGAATTCCAAAAAACAATTACTTAAATTTGAGTCAGAATCGAGTTACTTTTTCATAACGAATATTTTCAATTAATCATCATAAATATGTAAAATATTGGATGTTTTACTATTTTATTTAAACAATTATCGAAGTGCACTCTTCGTCGTCGTCTCTACAAAACAGTTTGTTTACTCTGGTGAGGTTGGAAAAGTTTTCCGTTTGTTGTGATAAAAGTGCCCCAGCGTCTGTGGGCACAAGTGGTTTGCGGATTTATCACAGGAAATGGTTACTAGTTTACTGACACAAGCTACTCCGTAAACATCGAGATGGCGTCAATCTTCTAAATACCTCGAGTTGTAAGTAAAAATGTTGAATACGTTTTGGTGAGATTTGCACTACGTTTGACACCGTTTTCACTACCCTCTGTTTAAATCTTAAAATTTGGCCTTAATTCCGAACTTTGGAGAAAATACTTACTTCGAAAGGAGAGTGGAGGTCTTTAACTCCGTTTCTCACCAACAACAAGTCGCGACTGATGCCCATCTCCGATGTCACGACGCGTTATAATGTACTTTTTTGGGGATTGTCCAAGCTGATCGTACATGGTCCACTCTGGACCCTACGGTTTTTTACCCTAGGTCAAGAGGTTTTGTTCGGTTTTTCGCCCACTCGACCGCTTGCCCCTAATGTTTCATCCTACATCAGTTCCACATATCTGAATGACAGCGAGACCGAGCAGGATACAGAATTGGGTAGTTCACCAGTAGGACAGCGCACTTTTGGCCCACCCAGCATTGGCTATGGATTGACCAACTTGGGATTACATTAATCCAAGGCTAGGTATCCTAATACACCTAAGGTAGTATTTTTACTTCGTCAGGAACGGACACCGGTAACCACAATACAGTACTCCAAATACCTACCGCATTCAACGTGATGTGAGAATCGTACTAGTATTTATCCTAGGGTCCTACACCTAATAGAAATCCCAGGCTATGGAAAGGCTAATCAAGCTCAGTTTTCTTTATGTTTGCAAGAGTTAATATACGGTAAACCAAATCAGACGTTAAGACCCCTAACAACACAAGTGGGATACCAAGAAATGTAGTAGCGATCAGCTGACGGTACGAGGATTGGGAAATTACCCAAAACATCCCGGAGCCTAATTCAACCGGTTCACAAATTAGTGCTTTCGATAAAATCTTAATACGCGATAAAATTACTTCTTCACGGCATCTATGATTATACTTACAAAATAGAAAATAAAATCTACCTCAATACCAAAATGAGGGTGAAAATCCAATAACTTACTTTCTCCGGATGACAAGACGAGGGACGATTGCGTAGATCGTTGCCGAACGGTCGGGCCTGGTTCTTTGGCACCACCTAGCGGCGAGTTCTTGAACTACTGGTCCTGGGTACATTGCAGACAACATTGAAAGGCCTAAAAAAGACGTAGTTACATTTTATAAACAGCATTCAGACAAATAATATTTAAATGCATATATTATTAGCGAGAAGTAAACTGAAATAGCATTTCTTCTTAGTTACGTAACAACGAAAATTGAGTAAAAGAAAAAAACAATTCATAGATATGTGTATTAAAGTGTAGATCAAAAAATGCGAAACATTTTATCAGCACCACCTCTTTAACATCGTGTTTTCTTAATCATTCTTCCATAACAAGCTTGCTATTTCCAAAGTATTTTCTCTCTCAGTTTTAGTTCTTATATCTACAAAGTTTCCTTAAGTTGTCTGCAGATAATACCCAGTTTTCTATTTCCACACGATACGTGATACAAATGAGAACATTAGTTGTTTAGGAATGGGTGATAAAACGACTAAAACTAAATGAAACTAAAAGTGAAATTGGGTTGGTGGGTGGTTGTGAACTAAAATAACTTGAGAAGCCTCGGTGAAATTCGGGTGAATATAAATAGTTATCTGGTCCGGATTACTAGTCCGTGACTTAGGTGTGCTGTTGGACTGTAATTTGTCTCTGTATACTCTAATCAATATTGCTGTAGGGGTTACTGGCCGTCATCTTCGAAATGTTGCCTTTGTTCAAAAATGATTTGATAGGTGTTCAGTTGAACATAGTGATTAATGGTGTCATTAATAGAGTTGCCATTGCAACCCTAGCTATCATAATCTACCTAAAATACAAGCAACGAAGCCACAAAATATGATAATAGGGAGGCAAGATTAATGAGTGACGTCGCACCTCGGACCAATTAGGATTACTCCTTTGTTGTCTGGATTATGATGGTTGCTTATCAAAGCTAGCAAAATATGTAATAAAAGTTTTATGGCTCAAACATATATGTGCATGATACAATCGACGGATGAAGTCGGCAGAACACTTGAGTGGGTACCGAAGGTTTCAAGTTATCGGAACCAAGATTTACTACGAATGTTTGTTTCGGAGTCTTTGAATTTGCATCCCTTCCCAGGAATACAGAAAGTATGTCTTTCCAGCAAAAACTAGACTTTCTCATTTCATTTTTCCAATGTTATGACAATGTGGATTTGGTAATTATTTTAAGTCTACTGCAAGTGATATTTTTTTCGAAAAGATTTTCAGAGTTGTTGCTTAGAGAACTTTGTACTTTGATGCCATATACCTTTCATTGCTGAAACAAGATAAAGACAACAAAAACTTATCTCGAAACCATATAAGCAAATGTCCAGCTCTCTTCGATATATTTTATCTATCAGCATGGACAGTATGACAAATAAAACATCCAAGCGCAAAAAAAAAAAAAAATAAAAAAATAAAAAAAACTGAAAACCTGTTTGCTTTTTGCTATCTACCAACGACTGGAAGTTCACCTGTCAGTGCGTATCAGGAAAATACGTCGATTCTGATATTTATGTAGTACCAAGGGACCTTGCGTAGTACTATACTCCTATTGCGATGTAGTGTGCATCTAATAAGACACTCTTTCGAAGATGAGACTAGGGAAATTAGCAAATCTTCGGTTCAGGAAAGCATATCAGTCGTATGAAGACACCTTTCCTCTCGCAAAGAAAAAAAAAGTTAACGAGAACAGCTGATGATATTTGGAAGAAGGTAATAGAGGGATGGAGTGATCATAGCCCTCTGTAACTTCGACAGCATTATAGATCGCCATGAAGTGTCTATAGTAACTGCACTAGTAACCAAAAGTGGGGAAATAGCAGAAGATATTGATGATATAATAGAGGACCTTGAAGAAGAGTATTATGCAAAGCTCTTAAAATTGGAAGAAGGAAATACCAAAGAAGAAAAGCTAAAAAAAAAAAAAAAAAAAAACGACCTGACATTTCAGTGGACTTTAGGGAGAATACCAATCCATGAAAAATAAGAACACTAGAGCTAGAGATCAAATAAGCAAGACAATGATGAACATTTTGGGTTAGAACATGAAAAATAGCTCAAAAGCCATGACCAATAGAATGAAGATACACACTGAAATACCAAACAAAAGGGACGAATCAGACATATTATCATTTGCAAAATACAAAGCTAACAGACCAAGTAACATTTACATGCAATGAAAGGATGTATTTTTATTTCTAAAATATGATTGTTCTTCACAGTCTCCATTAATATTGTTGCAATTTAAATAAACGTATATGTGTATATGTATATATATATATATATATATATATATATATATATATAGAAAAAATATATATATAAGAGAGAGAGAGAGAGAGAGAGAGAGAGAGAGAGAGAGAGAGAGAGAGAGAGAGAGAACCATTCATTTCTATTTTAAAGACATGGATTATGCTTCATTATCCACATACAGAACAGGAACAGACTATTTGAAAGTGAGAGCGGAGAGTGGAGGGAGACAGGCAGTAACCAGATAGACCGAACTTGGAAAACGTGAACTGTTTGGAATGGTGAAAGAAAGCGTTATAGAAAGAAGAAATAAAACAGATGATCATGGATAAAGCGGAAGAGGAAACTAAGTAAAGACAGGAAGTTGCTGACCACCAATAGAAATGAAAATGATAGAAGACTACAAAAGTCTCCGTTGGCTTTGCATAGTCCAGATAGCCAGCTACCCCAGTCGTCTTACTCTCTGTCATACTTTTCTCCTTCATAGGTCACTTAAGGGTAGTGGTACTTAACCTAGGGGCGTCAGCAATTTCCAGGGTAGGCGGGACTGGCCCAGACATCAAATGCACGGTTGATGTGAATCTACTATAGTTGTTTTCTTTTAAGATGTGAAGGGAAGAAGAATCATGCAATACACTACTTTATGGACATGTTTTCCAAAATCCTGTAACATTTTGCGTCAAAACTGTGTGAAGTGACAATATTTTCTGTTCTGTTTTTGTTATATTGCTGCAACTTTAAAGTTTGCAAAGGTGGTTTTAAGCTGACTCGGAGAAAGGCAGCTCTAATGGAACTCTGATGAGCATCATTAAAGAAAATATGGTAGCAATTTGTGCCAAGTTTGGCTGAGGTTCATGCAAAAAGCTACCATTAAAATGGACCAGTGTGGCATCGCTATTAAATAACGTGGTGTAAATGGGTTATCCTGATAATCAAAGGGTTCTGAATTCATAGGAACGCTGATCAAGCGTTGTCACTGACGAAACCGCTAATGATCTAGGCCTAGTATTCCAAGTTTGTGGAAGGATGTCACAGTATCACACGCTCATAAAAATTTTTTTCAAAAATGTTTATATGTTGAATTTTTTTTCCAGCCCTCACGCATATCATAAAAGCAGAACAGGAAATGCACATTGATTAATTAATTAATTAATTAATTAATTAATTAATTAATAATAATAATAAAATAATAATAATAATAATAATAATAATAATAATAATAATAATAATAATAATAATAATAATAATAATAATAATATATGCAGAGACTCAAGGCGATACTCAAGTCAAAACTCAACGCCGGAAATATGATAAAAGCCATAAACAGATGGGCAGTGCCAGTAATCAGATACAGCGCAGGAATAGTCGAATGGACGAAGGCAGAACTCCGCAGCATAGATCAGAAAACCAGGAAACAAATGACAATACACAAAGCACTACACCCAAGAGCAAATACGGACAGACTATACATAACACGAAAGGAAGGAGGGAGAGGACTACTAAGTATAGAGGACTGCGTCAACATCGAAAACAGAGCACTGTGGCAATATCTGAAAACCAGTGAAGACGAGTGGCTAAAGAGTGCATGGGAAGAAGGACTAATAAAAGTAGACGAAGACCCAGAAATATACAGAGACAGGAGAAAGACAGAAAGAACAGAGGACTGGCACAACAAACCAATGCACGGACAATACATGAGACAGACTAAAGAACTAGCCAGCGATGACAATTGGCAATGGCTACAGAGGGGAGAACTAAAGAAGGAAACTGAAGGAATGATAACAGCGGCACAAGATCAGGCCCTAAGAACCAGATATGTTCAAAGTACGATAGACGGAAATAACATCTCTCCCATATGTAGGAAGTGCAATACGAAAAATGAAACCATAAACCACATAGCAAGTGAATGCCCGGCACTTGCACAGAACCAGTACAAAAAGAGGCATGATTCAGTGGCAAAAGCCCTCCACTGGAGCCTGTGCAAGAAACATCAGCTACCTTGCAGTAATAAGTGGTACGAGCACCAACCTGAAGGAGTGATAGAAAATGATCAGGCAAAGATCCTCTGGGACTATGGTATCAGAACGGATAGGGTGATACGTGCAAACAGACCAGACGTGACGTTGATTGACAAAGTCAAGAAGAAAGTATCACTCATTGATGTCGCAATACCATGGGACACCAGAGTTGAAGAGAAAGAGAGGGAAAAAAATGGATAAGTATCAAGATCTGAAAATAGAAATAAGAAGGATATGGGATATGCCAGTGGAAATCGTACCCATAATCATAGGAGCACTAGGCATGATCCCAAGATCCCTGAAAAGGAATCTAGAAAAACTAGAGGCTGAAGTAGCTCCAGGACTCATGCAGAAGAGTGTGATCCTAGAAACGGCACACATAGTAAGAAAAGTGATGGACTCCTAAGGAGGCAGGATGCAACCCGGAACCCCACACTATAAATACCACCCAGTCGAATTGGAGGACTGTGATAGAGCAAAAAAAAAAAAAAAAAAAAAAAAAAAAAAAAAAATAATAATAATAATAATAATAATAATAATAGTATCTGGGGACATTAGGATGGAGTTTGGAATAGAAAAATGCGCCTTAGTCAACATACAAAAGGGCAAAGTTACAAGGACTGAAGGAATAAAGCTACCAGATGGGAGCAACATCAAACACATAGATGAGACTGGATACAAATACCTGGGAATAATGGAAGGAGGGGATATAAAAGACCAAGAGATGAAGGACACGATCAGGAAAGAATATATGCAGACTCAAGGCGAGACTCAAGTCAAAACTCAATGCCGGAAATATGATAAAAACCATAAACACATGGGCAGTGCCAGTAATCAGATACAGCGCAGGAATAGTTGAATGGACGAAGGCAGAACTCCGCAGCATAGACCAGAAAACCGGGAAACATACGACAATACACAAAGCACTTCACCCAAGAGCAAATACGGACAGACTATACATAACACGAAAGGAAGGAGGGAGAGGACTACTAAGTATAGAGGACTGCGACAACATCAAGAACAGAGGACTGCGGCAATATCTGAAAAACAGTGAAGACGAGTGGCTAAAGAGTGCATGGGAAGAAGGACTGATGAAAGTAGACGAAGACCCAGAAATATACAGACAGGATAATGACAAACAGAACAGAGGAATGGCATAACAAACCAATGCACAGACAATACATGAGACAGACTAAAGAACTAGCCAGCGATGACACATGGCAATGGCTACTGAGGGGAGAGCTCAAGAGGGAAACTGAAGGAATGATAACAGCGCACAAGATCAGGCCCTAAGAACCAGATATGTTCAAAGAACGATAGACGGAAATAAAATCTCTCCCATATGTAGGAAGTGCAATACGAAAAATGAAACCATAAACCACATAGCAAGCGAATATCCGGCACTTGCACAGAACCAGTACAAAAAGAGGCATGATTCAGTGACAAAAGCCCTCCACTGGAGCCTGTGCAAGAAACATCAGGTACCTGCAGTAATGAGTGGTACGAGCACCAACCTGAAGGAGTGATAGAAAACGATCAGGTAAAGATCCTCTGGGGCTATGGTATCAGAACAGATAAGGTGATACGTGCAAATAGACCAGACGTGACGTTGATTGACAAAGTCAAGAAGAAAGTATCACTTATTGATGTCGCAATACCATGGGACACCAGAGTTGAAGAGAAAGAGAGGGAAAAAATGGATAAATATCAAGATCTGAAAATAGAAATAAGAAGGATATGGGATATGCCAGTGGAAATTGTACCCATAATCATAGGAACACTAGGCACGATCCCAAGATCCCTGAAAAGGAATCTAGAAAAACTAGAGGCTGAAGTAGCCCTAGGACTCATGCAGAAGAGTGTGATCCTAGAAACGGCGCACATAGTAAGAAAAGTGATGGACTCCTAAGGAGGCAAGATGCAACCCGGAACCCCACACTATAAATACCACCCAGTCGAATTGGAGGACTGTGATAGAGCAAAAAAAAGAATAAATAAATAAATAAAATAATAATAATAATGATAATAATAAAGCATTTTCTCTTGTATATGTACCAGTTAATAAAGGGGCAAACTGATACATCGCCAAATACTTTCGGCGCTATTTTGAAATGGACATCCGTTGCTGAGACTTCTATCTGTGATGCCTTTTACCTGATCTTGGTGACCTTAAGGTTCGTTCCTGCCTAACAGTTTCTACACCTTGCTGTACAGAAGGCATTCAAAATGCCTATTGATTGTTTCGTTACTTGTACCTCAAGCTTTGCAATACTCGGACGGAACATCCCCATTTTCCTCGAGTCTTGAAGCGTTTCTTCCTTCCAGATCTGAGTCCATCACTTTAGTGGTGGTGAAGCTCTTACCTTTCGGAAGCTCACTTTTTGTTTTGTTTTCTTCGAGCCTTGGCTAGGGAAGTACGTTAGGTTACCCTCCCCACTGGCGTGTGCTCTGAAAAAATCAAAATACCCGTTGATCCCATTCTGTTCTGACAATAAGCCAATATAACTGCGTTGCAAACACTCCCTGAAACCTTCCATTGTGTCCTTGTAATTTCTTAGCGTAGCGGCGTCCCTTAAAGCTGCGGCTCTCTCTCTCTCTCTCTCTCTCTCTCTCTCTCCCCGCCTTCTTCTTCTTCTTCTACAAAAAATGATTGCGGTAGCCGGTACTGCCGCCAGTAATTTACTCCCTCTTCCTTGGTACTACACACGGAAAAGAGCGGTGTCCTTGTGTGGTGGACTTGGTGTTTGCGTAAAAAATATTAGTTTAATTTTTTTTTGTATACATGGTATTCTATTTTTACAAATCTGAAATATAGACCTACCATTTGCATATTTGTCACAACTTAAACATGTCCACTGTCTGTCGCGTGATTAAACATTTCACGCTTTCATAATAACACGTGAATTGCCAAAAAATCGGAAGCGACAAATAACATATGAATTGAGCAAACACAGTATGCAATACATAATTGTGTATTAATAATTGGCTGTGTTGTCAATTCACAGCTGACCAAAGGACACGAGATCTCGTATTTATTTATACCTGAAAGCACAGCCGAACTTCTGGGGGTCACCTGCGTTTCCCCGTAATAATAAGCGTTGTCGTGAGTGCACAATGAGTTTCTCATCATACTAATACCAATACAGAGACGGTCCCGTAAACATAGGTGGTGTTTAGACCCCGTAGAGTTTACTTGGAAATCCACTCACAGTTTCAGTCCTTCACGTCAGGCGCAATAGATTATTCACTATATCGCTTCACTTTCGCAGTAGAACCAGATGCTAAGCTATTAAAAGCATCATTTACCTATTCATAACCTTAATGAGAGGCAAGAGAGTCCTTCTTCTTTGTATTTGGAAACAAACTTGGGATTTTTATCAAATTATCGCGTTGCTCCGTCAGCTTCTTGTAACTTACGGGAATGGCAAAAGAGTGTCTGGCTGAAAACCATTCAACCATCGCTTATTTTATTTCGTTTAACAATTGTCCAAAAAAAATCGCCAGCATCAGTCAACGCATAACCATCAAAATTACTATGGTTAGCTCCAAAATATGCGTAGCACAATAGTGAAAATTATAATAATACAAATCTGTCTAGCTGCCTGCCTCACATTTTCTGTCAAGGTCGGTGAAACAAAGGAAGCTAAAAGGTTCTACGGATACCTGATGCCTGAATGTCGATCAGCCTTGTAGCAACAAATTTAGGCTTAAGTTTTATCTCTCTTGCTTGTTATATAGTATGTTCTTTAGGACCGAAAAAAAAGGTCCATACAACTATAGGCTTACTCAAAAATCAGAAGGTTGTATCATTCTGTCACAAAGCCCTCCGAAGTGGGGAAAGGTGTATGATGAATATATATATATATATATATATATATATATATATATATATATATATATATATACTACATATATATATATATATATATATATATGTAAATATATATATATATATATATATAATATATATATATATATATATATATATATATATATATATATTCGTTACCTAGGACTAATATTGCTTGGGGGTTATTATCTTCATATAACGATACTGACAGTCTTTTGTTTATGTTCCTACCGTCATCCCCCGGCGCCCTTGTAATAAACACGCCGCAAAAGTGGATACATACCGGGTTAAAACCCTCGGGGTCACTATCTATAGGAGAGATCCGTCATTACATTTAATAGACATTACTTAGAACATTATAATCTATTACAAGAAGTTAAGCAACTACAGATGTATTCAGACCTCGGCTTAGGACAAGATAGCAGTTTGAAATGATTGTCTTATTGCGCAAGACCAGCGCTGCTATGTACCTCTTATGAACACTGTGATCTCTTTGCAGAATATAACGGTAGAAATAGTGCATAGAAGATAAAAGTAAAGTCAGTTATGGAAAATAAAAACGCTAGAGAGGTCTGTACATATTTTAGTTTTTTACAAAAGAAAGCTATTTGTCTGTCCGTCCGCATTTTTCTGTCCGCCCTCTGATCTTATAAACTACTGAGGCTAGAGGCCTACAAATTGGTATGTTGATCATCCACCCCTCAACCCCCACTCATCAAACATCAAATTGCAGCCCTCTAGCCTCAGCAGTTTTTATTTTATTTAAGGTTAAAGTTAGCCATGATCGTTTCATACCGCTTTATACGCTGCACAGAAAACTTCATTGCGCAGAAGAAATTCGGCGTATTTGTTATCTGTTTACACTCTTGCACCTGCCATCATTGTGTTCACTTTTAATATCGCAGTCCTCGACTTATTGCAGTACCTGTAACATAAACTTTTGTACATAAATATATGTACATTATCATGTATCTATAACATAAAATAACATATATTACAGTTATTCTATTTAATATTATATAAGGCATAATTAACAATTCCTCTCATATGTTCACTGTATTGTTAGACCTCGGGATACGTAATGTACCATCATAATCTATATAGTGTGGGTTATGATATTTAAGACAATTATGTATATATATATATATATATATATATATATATATATATATATATGATATATATATATATATATATATACAGAAGATATAGTATAAGAAAAATGCTAAAGTTTAGATATTAGAAAACTTAATAAGAAATAGATATAAAGAGTTATGATATTTAAGGTGTTAGGTATCATAAAAGTCAGTATATATATATATATATATATATATGATATATATATATATATATATATATATTATATATATATATATGAAATTCATTTTACAAGTTCGCAAGCAAGCTTTTTGGAATTTTACAATTAATTGGTTTATTTAAAAAACTGAGAATAAAAGAATAAAAGCCTTACTTTTCAAACAAATGAGTTTATTTTTCTAAATTTTAAAAAATCTAATAATTAAAAACGAAAATGTGACATTCCCTACAAACACCCTCAATTCTTGAACAACAATTCGGGCGCCTGACTCCATGAGTCGTATGAACATTTGTTGCAGAGTCGTCAGTCGTTGCTGAGGTGAAGTCGTCGCTGAGACTTCACTCCCTGGCCTTCTGCTACTTACCAGGAATCCTATAGTACTCTTTCTCTCCTACCGGTGGGTACGTCAGGGTCTAAAGGCCCCCATACACTGAACGATTGTCTGATCGACCCACACACACACACACATACTATTCAGACAGTATGAACGATCTCCGTACCGATTTCAGTCTGAACAAAGATTTTGTCTCGAGAATACATGGCATCATCTATAGAAGAGATAGCGTTATATTGGGAGAGAAACCCACACATTGAACGACCTGTGTATGACAGACTAAGTCGCAATCCAGCAACCTGGTCGTGACAGATTCCCGCTGAGATCGTTCAGACACGAAGCTCCGCCCACTTTTGCATTCGGACAAGCCCATCCACATTGTTTTTGCGAACGATACAGAGAGTCGTTCAGACAATCGTTCAGTGTATGGGGGCCTTCAAAGGGTCTGTAACCCAGCCTCTCGAACTTTTCATTACCTCGACCATATTCACTTTCACGTTAATGGCCAATCACCCTTACGGGCTGCTCTCAGAGCAAGAGCCCGTGCCACCAGTGATGGCTGGTTTAATCTATCCACCACCTCGAAGACGGCGTTAGAGTAGAAAGTCATAGCAGTTAAAATCAAAATCTCTTCTTTCATTTACAACTTTATCTGAGAAGGATTCTGTGTCATAAGAAGTCATTATCAGCATTAGAAATTTCAAGAACTCTTGGATAGACTGAGTTAACATCAAGTGACATATGTATCTCTGCTTTTATTTATACTATCATATACAAAGCTAAATATATTCTATACCTGTCTGCCTTCAAACGGATCATCATTATTTCAAATTCATAAAATGTAATTATAAATAGGCGATGTTACGACTATAATTGACACTGGCAAGGAGACCTGTTTGTCTATGAATTCTGTTATCAAATTGAATTGTTTATACACACACACAAACACACACACACACACACACACACACACACACACACACACACACATATATATATATATAGTATATATATGTATACATACATATATTTATATATGTATGCATATAATTGCATACATATAAAATCAACCACAACTTGTCTGCAAATTATACAAATAACCTTACTTAACGATGACAAATATCATTCAAAGAATATAATGAAATATGACCAAAGGCAGAAAATAGCTCGACTCGCTGTACAGGTAAGAAAAACAAAACAAAAATAAAAGGATAGAATATTGCTGTCAGAAAAAAAAAATTAAAAACTTTCTGCCTCTGATGAAGTCGAAAATAAAGAACACTAATTATATCAACAACAGAGTTAATGCTGATCACCAGCGACTCACTAATGTCACGTCGAGTGCTCTGAAAGAAATCGAGATAATAGGGTTCAAGGACTTTTGTGTTTATATATATATATATATATATATATATATATATATATATATATATATATATATATATATGTTTAGCTACACATGAGCTTTATTTGGAAATTGATAATACGTCTCCAATGCTTGATATAAAAGAGACATTAACTTAAAAATCAGAGCCATTTATATCTATATATATATATATATATATATATATATATATATATATATATATATATATATATATATATATATATATATATATATATATATATACTATATATATATATATATATATATATATATATATAATTTGTGTGTCAATAATTTGTGTGAAAAAAAATCTAAATAATTATTTGTGTAACTATGAAATTATCGGGTGTTTAATGTTCAACGCCATCTATTATCAGTTATGTTAACTATTCTACATTATCCTTGGTTTCTTTTCCTTAACTTAGTCATACAGATATTTGCATTCCTTAGCTTTCGTTACACTTGTAAATTGTATTTTTCGTTAGAGAACTATTCATTGCAGTGTTGAAAACATCTTTTTTTTTTAGCTTATCATAATTAGTGTTTTTGTGATATTACGTGTGAAAGTAATTATATTGGAATTTAAGTTTATTTATTTAAGTATTAAATTAACAATAGTCTTTAGTGTTTAATTAAGATCCTGCTGGATTGGAGAGGTAATTAAAAGTGGTTAAAATAGAGGTGAAAATAAACAATAAGTGAAGCAGACAAAAAGAATAATATTTTTGTTGGTGGTGATATTTTAAATTTATGAGGGATAATTGAGTGATTACAGACCAGCAACATCCCCACACCTAGCCACCAGGTAAGATTCACTCAAGTCCCGTCATAATATTTATATATATATATATATATATATATATATATATATATATATATATATATATATACTATATATATACATATACATACATAGGTGCATACAGTCACACATACTCGTCTGTGTGTACACGTATGTGTATGAGAGAGAGAGAGAGAGAGAGAGAGAGAGAGAGATTAATTTCAGCAGAGTAAGTTTTTGACGCTGACATATCAACTCACTTACCTGTGAATCAAAATGAGATTAAGGATAATACGACCACCTTTGAAAAGTCTGGAGCAAATGTCCATCTGCAGCATAGCGAAGACACTGCCTGGGGGTATGACACGAGGTTAACATATTGAATACATGAAAATCGTGAAAAGGTGGTGAGAGTATTTCGAAGAACTGTTGAACGTCGAAAATTATAGACAAGAACTCCATCAGATATAATGAAATGGATTATCTTAAAATTGGGAGTGGATCTGCAAAAGAATGGGAAAGGGAGACACATGAAAGTCTATAGTCACAGGTGATTCGATAAAAAAAAAACTTGGTAAAGACGGGGAAAACTATTCGACGACTATCGGGTGGTATACCTAAGCGGATGTCGTAGAGAGAGAGAGAGAGAGAGAGAGAGAAGGATATGCAATATAAAAACACCGTATCGTGCTTCTAAGAAATCAATAGAAGGATCCACAGTAATATCCTTGTTTATCCAGATGAAATATATTTGTGGAAATATTTACAAACATTAAAGCTTTCGTCCATCCTCCTGTGGACTTGATCACTCAAGTCCACGGGAGGATGGACGAAAGCTTTAATCTTTGTAAATATTTCCACAGATATATTTCATCTGGATAAACAAGGATATTACTGTGGATCCTTCAGAGTAGGATATTTTGTTAAAAGAAATGAAGAAATGGCAGTTTGGTGGTGAGTGACAGGTGAATAAACAGAAAACTAGGACTATGCAATTCACGAGACTAAGTAGTCTTGACTTTCGTAGCTGATGCGCAGACTTGAGGGAAAAAAAAGATCGTTGGTTGAGGAATAAACGAAGATGCTGAGGTGGATCTCAGACAAATACGAAGGAGCTGACGTCGGTCTAAGGCAGTGGTTCTCAACCTGGGGGCCATGGTGGGCTGTTGCAAATTATACTTTTCTTAATAATGTTAGGAATCTGAATTAAAAAAAAAACTTGCATCACTGTCCTTCTACAAATCAAGAATCAGAGCCGGAATATTGTCCGTCAGTCTTTTGTAGTCTAGTGATGTAAGTTAAGCGCATCACAGAAATCTATCAAATATAAGATAATTATGACTGTAAACTTCGTAATCAAGCTAGGGTGTTCTTATCAACATATCTTTTTTTTTTTTACCCTTTTTGGCGGGGTGGGATTTAGGAGAAAATGAAGGGGAGCCACAAGGATGTTGAGAATTCATGAGTAGGGGAATGAGGTGAAAAGGTGGAAAAAGGTTGAGAATCACTGGTCTAAGGTATCTCCTTGAAGAGAAGACTTGAAAAACTTGGAGAATGGTTTGAAAACTGTTGTGAAAATGTAAACGACGCAAGATTTGATGGCTTGAGTATTCATAAAGAGAAATTTCGAACAACGCGTCCAAAATAGTAAGGAAAGGGCCGTTGTTAGAGGGTGAACACTTACCTATTATGTAAAGGGCAGAAAAGAAGAAAATGTATATTGATACTAAACCGGTAAACAATGAGCCGAAATTTCTTAGCCGCAATCGAGTTTTATGTACAGCGTATAATCAAGGCGACCGAAAATAGATGTATCTCTATATGATGCTGTATGAGCCGCGGCTCGTGAAACTCTCAGCCGGCCGTGGTAGACTTTGTTGTTGCGATGCCAGACTCACGATTATGGCTAACTTTAACTTTCAATTAGATAAAAACTACTGAGGCTAGAGGGCTGCAATTTGGTGTGTTTGATGATTGGAAGGTGGATGGTTAACATACCAACTTGCAGCCCTCTAGCCTCAGTAGTTTTTAAGATCTGAGGGCGGACGGAAAAAGTGCGGATGGACAAAGTCATCTCAATCGTTTTCTTTTACAGAACTAAAACTAATGAACATCAACTTTCCTAAACAGGACAATGAAATTAAAGAAGAGAACAGAAAGATAAATGAACTAAAAAGGGCCTTGAAGCCTGTGCACAGGACTTGAAATTAGGCTTCTAGTTCAGATGTGCTGGGAAAGATTTTAGAGCAAAGCACATGAAGCAAGGTTACGTTTCATGAAAGTTGCCTGAGTAATACCGAAAACCGTAAATTATCTGTAACATATGGCCACTAAATAGCTATTTCCTCTCTGATGAAAAAAAAAGTAAGAGGGGGGAAAAGACTCATCAGTTTCTGAAACCTCTCCTCATTCCACTAGTACTTACTATTACTTATGATGGACAAAACTGGGATCCGTTACCCATGAATTTCTTTTCACAGATCCCGCAACTCTAACAACTGCATTAATGAACCAAACAAAAAACTTCTTTCAGTTTTCTTCTGAAGATTGAAAAAGAAACCCACAAAATCACTTTGTAACTTGTTTACTTCTAAGTATTTACATTTAGTTTTACTACACACTCGAGTACTTTCAGGCCCTATCTGTGGTTAATCTTATTCCCACTCAGCTTCACTTCGCTCATCCCTCATCTGTCATCTCCGACCTAGAGAGCTTATTTAAATGAGAAGACTTTGATATGGTCCCGTTCGAAGCCTGTGAGAAACTTGCCATGTTAATTTCTCCCTGCAGACTTCCATCCACCACTTCCGTCATAATATTATTTGATGATAAAGAGACTCGCCCTCTCTTCTCTGTCATCAGCAATGACTTACTATTTCCCACCTGTTTCAGTATGTAATTAACGCCTGGACACAATTTAAATCTCACTCTGAGGCGCCCTACTCTCTCCGTTTCATGTCTCAAACTGAGACTCCTGAAATTTCGGACACTGCCCTCACCTCCTGCCGAGATCGTCTCTGGAACAGGTGGAAAGAGTCCTTCTTTCGCTTGTTGGCAAGTAAGATCATTGCATCCTATTATGACTGCGTTGTGCTATTTTGTTCGTTGGCTGTCCATGACTTCCTATCTGCTTTTGTTTTCGCTGATTCTTGGGATATAGAATGTAGGCCGTTCCTCGTTGGACGAGTGGTTTACGTGCTCACCTACCGATTCGGTAGTCCTAAGTTCGATTCCCCGCTCTGCCAACGTGGAATCAGAAGAATTTGTTTCTGGTGATTAGACATTAATTTCTCGATATAATTTGGTTCGGATAATAAGCTGTAGGTCCCGTTGCTAGGTAACCAGTTGGTTCCTGGTCACGTGAAAAATATCTAATTCTTTGGGACAGCCCTAGGAGAGCTGTTAATCAGCTCAGTGGTCAGGCTAAACTAAGATATACGTAGGGAAATTAAGAGTAGGTAGGTTTGAAAGGTGTAACACACCTCACAGTTGAATTATGAAACAATTGTCAGGAGAGGGTGGACAGTAAGAATGAAGAAAGAGAATGTGGATGGGGGTGTAGATGAAGGAATGAAAGGGTATGCAGCTAGGGACCTAAAGGACGCTCAAAGACCTTTAGTAATGCCTGCAGTGCAACCCTTGAGGTGCACTGATGGCGCTACCTCACTACAGGGTTCGTTGATTCTTGGACTAGATCAAGACACTAAGATGGATCCGTGTCGTCGGTATTTGAAGCTGCCATTGTAATGGAAATTAAGTAGTATGACAGTAACAGAAACTCGAAGTTGATGTCTCCTCCGATAAAAAGTGATTAATGACTATTGGAGGAGACATCAACTTCGAAAGTGGTAACGCAACAGGACCGCTATGGGGTCAAGGTAGTCCCAAAATAATACCTGACATAGGGTACCGAAAGATCACCTTATTCACACGTTCAAGGAAAATCTATCGAACTCTTGCCAAGTAATATTTTTATGAATTGGCCTGATCGAATAATTCAATCGAATATGTATTTGAGAAGATCTTAGTCGTTCGTAAGCTTTCTTCGTACTGATTATTATTATTATTATTATTATTATTATTATTATTATTATTATTATTATTATTATTATTATTATTTTATACGTTATTTTCTCTATTTTCAGCGAATTTCTGAGTAACTGGCCAATATTCATATTGGAAAATAATAATAAAAAAATCGCAGAGCCAGAGAAGCGGATGATAAGAAAAATAGAGAAAACAACATATAAAATCAGTTCGGTTAATTCTGCCACTCTCTTTAACATTATTATTATTATTATTATTATTATTATTATTATTATTATTATTATTATTATTATTATTATTATCCCGAAAGAACAAAACATCGCTTAGCGAACTTCCATGTAAATATTGTAAACCTGATCAAAGTGATAACGGACTAAAATAATAATACCGAATAATACTACTTATTATAAAAAAAGAGGTCAATATAAAGACGAAAAAACAGATTTGAGAAATTAGTAATAATTTCCGAAATATTGCTGCACTTCCTCAACAAAGGAAACAAAACTAAAAATAATTTCTTTAGTAGTACTATAGTTCACAAAGAGAACATTCTTGAGTCTAATCATAGTCATATTATATTGTGACGACCAGAATCTGAGCTTGTACAATTTGGAGCTACCCAAACTCAGAGCATACAACCACATACATACACACACACACGCACACAACAAAACACACACATATATATGTATATATATATATATATATATATATATATATATATAATATATATATTATATATATATATATATATATATATATATAGAGAGAGAGAGAGAGAGAGAGAGAGGAGAGAGAGAGAGAGAAGTTAATGGGGCATTGTGGCAATTACCATTACACCCACACACACACACAAATATATATATATATATATATATATATATATATATATATATATATATATATATATTATCAGTGGGTGTTTGACATCACAACTGTTCAATTAGTAAAGTTAAGCATTGTTGGGTCTGATCAGTCTTTGGGTGGGTAACCCCCATACCAGGACAAGAGCAAAAGAGTACATATCAATCATGTGCGCCACTATCTACTCCAAGAGAAGTGATAAAATAGCAATGATTTAATGAACTTCAAAATTAGATTTCTAATCGTCATAACGGAAACTGAATAAGTTGATTCGAAAAGCTTTTATGTACGTCTCTACATGTGGCGTGCATATGTGCGTGCTCACAATCCATTCATACATGATGCTTGGTGAAACGATACACACGTGTTCCTGAGCCTGGAGTCATAACCTGGGAGCAGGTGAATTCTTTAAGAAATATCGTCCCAAAGTTTTGTACTAATATTTCATTTTAATTTAATGGCTGAAATTAGAAATAGTACTGAAAATAAACACGATCTGGATTCTATTATAGATTTCTATCCACTCGTTCTAGTATTTCCTGTTTGGACTTACATTTTCGTTGGCGTAATCGATGGAGGGGTGACTGATATAATTGTTCTGGCGAGAGAGAGAGAGAGAGAGAGAGAGAGAGAGAGAGAGAGAGAGATTCACGTAATACCTTAACACCATGGTGGACATTATGAGAGCATAATCGATTTAGAAATACAGAAACGAAAAACTAAATCAATTTTTTCTTTATGGAACCTCCTAAAAGTGGCATTTTTTGTTCAATAAAAAAAAAGTGAGTGAAGTCAAAACAAAGCTATACCAACGCTGATTCGCATGGTCGACGCTCATTTTGCTTCACATCATTATCAAGTACTAAAATAAACGTGATCATGCCCTAGTTGCTAGTGGGTCCATGTACAAATCAAGAGTACACGCTAACCATATTCCGAAATGTTTCTCATTCTGAAAAACACTGCCGAGTTTTACGGACAAAGCTTTCGTAGCTCTTAGGGCCGAGCAGCATTTCCTTTCTCTGCGGTCAAGGCGCTACATTTAAAATCTGTCATTGAAAATGGGACTATACCTGTTAACTAGCTCTGATTCCCATCGGACTTTTACTGATCAACATGGGCTGTATATGATATAAAATTTATATTTTTATGATGGCCATAATTAAAAACTGGAATGCACGAAAGGTATATTTATTCACTTTCGGCTCATCCCGCAGGCAGTAGTGACGTAACGCAAACCAGTATAAGCTAACTATTATTTAAGTTAGATTTTCGTGTAATTCCATTCATTCTGCTTGTAGGTGATGTATCAATGAAGAATAAATTTACGAGTATCAAGTGTGGAAAAATGCACCTGCTGCTGCAACCTGACACTTTAAGGGCCGTTATGGAATGAATGGCTGAAAGTATTGTTAATATAATCAGATAATGTTCATAAGCTATTCTAAATGAAAAATCAATTATAAAATCCGCGATGTATAATTATTTTATTCAGCTTTGTTGTCCGAGAAGTGAAGTACAAAGTTTGCTTTCCAACCAATGAGATATCGCATTACTCACCATGTCAACCAATCAGCAACCAGCTTTCTCGCGACAGCCATCAGGGCACGTCTGTTTCATATTTACAAGAATTTCGTGTTTCATCACTCAAAGGGGCTATCTGGATTAGATAACCGTAACAGAATGAAATTAATATTTATTATGAAGATATACTGACTCAAAAGAAAAGTAACTGAGGAAGCGATCGTTCGTAATGACAAAGTCAAGTGAGAAAGAGACATCTCCTAAAGCACCTCTCCCATCAGGCCTCAGAGATTGATCAGCGCATGCGTAAACAAGACATTGCAAATGGCGGCGAATGTTATTGTTTAATGGAGTCTGTAATATTTCACAATCATGTTTGGATTTACCTTAATAACAGGTAAGCTACGCCGATATGACGGTGTGTGAAAGGAAGTTTAGTCATCCAGGAACAGATTGCAGTGCAAATGATCGCTTACAAGTGAATATCGAGTCTGAAAACCTATTTTCACAAAATGGTGTATAATGGTGCCAGTGACGTTCGCTTGGCCGTAGTTAAGACACAAGTTCTTGGTGTTGCGGTGGATATATTTTGATAACGCTGTGTCTAGCCAGTGAAAGGAACTCATCGCTGTGACTGTGGAAGTAAGCAAAGTGAGAAATGTGACGGTGAAAGAGAGTAAAGTTGGATCGCAAGTAAAAAAAAAGTACCAGAGCTTGGGACTATTTCACTCGCCAAGCTATCATCGCCATCGGGATATAATATATACGCAATATTTAACCTTAACCTGGACTCGCCTACTCCGCCAATGGTGTGTAATGAGTTTGCCCATGTTTTCCCTGTCATTGCATGTGTTACTTTAAGGGTAGAAGTAAGGTAAATACGAGTGGTGGTGAGGTCGGAGAAGGGGGTTCCGACCCCCGAGCGTCAGTCGGCTCTTCCTCTGCCGAAGAACTTCTTCGGTCATGTTGATGACCGATTCTTACCTGCCGTTGTCGCCCGACGTCTCTCGGCTCATTTTCCCTCCGTTGTTTGTTTGTCGGTGCTGGCGACGCTCGAATGGCTCGTGTTGCAGTTGA
This sequence comes from Macrobrachium nipponense, assembly GCF_015104395.2. Classification (NCBI taxonomy): domain Eukaryota; kingdom Metazoa; phylum Arthropoda; class Malacostraca; order Decapoda; family Palaemonidae; genus Macrobrachium; species Macrobrachium nipponense. The sequence goes on along the minus strand of NC_087219.1, from coordinate 52,569,488 downwards.
ATGGCGTGAAAGATATGGTGGTTTATGTCACGTAGGCATCTTACGTCGACGACGACATTCTATCGCAAGGTATAGGCTGCGGCCTATAGGCCTATGCCAAGTACGGGCTCTCCGATGCCCCGTTGATCGGGTCACTTTAGAAGTATTGGCACCGGAATTAGATAGAAGGAAATGGATGAATGTTCTTTACATATTTTTATTTACTGAAATATTGGGGCAGGCCATGGGGATCTCGACTCCAGTAAACTAATAACATTTAGCAAGGTCTAGTCTTGAACATTATGCCCATGATGCCCATCCAACTGCTGTGTCAGTGTCAATATAGGATTATGTAGGTGTTTTAGTATTCAATGTCGACAGATTAGACTATTCCAAAATATACCAATCATGTTACTGGAATTGGCATTGCCAATAATAGACTTCTATCTCTGCCTATCTCAGTGTAGCTTCTAGCATTCTCCATAACCAGGTTTCCTTCTTTGAGTGAGATCCCCCCCCCCCCCCCCCTTGCACCTGTTTGAATTTAATTAGACACAGTACAATACTAATAAACTAAGACCTATGGTCATTTGATTTTATTTGTAGATAGGATCTTATTTATCTCTTATAGAAAGAGACATGAATGGTGTAACCTATTTATTAATAGAGAAGCTCTAGAGTACACTTTTCAGTAGAGCCTATATTTAACCTCGTGTAGCCCATTTTGAAGCGTAGCTTAAGCAGAAAATGACCTTACAGTTACTAAACTATGAGGCTTCATTTTTAATAATTAAAATGGTATACCTATAATTAGCTAGAGACTGGTATGTAGGTACTTCCTATTCGAAAGGAATATTTTCATTCAAATGGGGTCTCCCTAGTTCCAGAATATAGCTATTTGTAACCCACACATACTTAAACTTTGATTTATCATTAAATTCTTATTTGCCCTACATGAGGTGTGCCTATTATTTTTAGTTTATTGCCAGTCATCTATGTGTATGGATGTTTTACTTAATTTAGCCCAAACCAATTATTTTTCAGGTAGTTATTCATAAAATAGGAAATGAGATCTTTGTGTGTTTCTGAAAACTGTCCTGCAATCCTTGTCTGTAGCAGTAACCTGAATTCCATTAACCCCCCCCCCCCCCCCCCCATCTAACCTTGCAGAAAGGTAAAAGTAATTTTTTTTTTTTTTTTTATAAAAAAATTGTGGATAACATTTTCACAGCTTGTTTTTCATTGAAGGCTACTGTCTTCTGCCTTGTACACATTCTATCTGATATCCTGCATTTTGAGGCATTTTGTGTTCCGTTTATTCGCAATTGTCTGCCATTCTCGTGATTGATTCCTCAACAGACTCACATTCCTGGAGATTCCAACTATACCAGCCCTTGCATGTAACATTTATGCATAACCCCCTCATGGAATGGGCTTTCCATTGCTCTATAGCCAGGAATCTTGCCATTAAGATTTTTGTACAGTATGTAGTTTCTCCTTTCAGTTTCTTGTATTTTATCACACTTTTGCATATTACAGTATATTTAGCGATACTATAGTAATTTGCAAGGTTGATGATAAGGAAAGGTATGATATCTTTCAATGATTAAATTATTCAATATAAAGTTGTTTGATAGTATAAAATATATAATATTCATGCAATGTATATTTTAATAGCATTAGTAGAGACTAGTATTCCTCTCCATTCAGTTTATTTTATTCATAATTTTCAATGTTGTAAAGTATTTAACCATAGACAGTAATTTGAATGGTTGTTATATATAGTTGTTAATAAGGAAAGTGAAATGTTTTTTAATAAGGAAATGGAAATGTTTCAATGATTAAATGATAAAGGTTGGAGAGTATTATTTATAAAATCATACAATGCCTATTTTATTAGTAAGTTATTGCTCATCATCATTATCTGTACAGAATATTTTTTTGGGGGGGTGAGGTGTTGCTGGATATCAAATGAGTTCTCCACTTCCAAATTGATTTGGGTCTTCATTTATAGTTTCCTGGGCCTACCTGCCTCCTTCCATCACTGCTGGGCCACCTGCCCCCTGCCCCTTTATATTGCATCCAGACTTTCTGAATCTTTGAGATCTTGTCCTGTGTAATCATAAGTTGTGTTACGCATAGCATTCTTTGCAGTGTACAGACAAAGAAGTGGTGAATGAGTAAATGGAACAAGGGAGTCTGTAAAATGCAGTTTTAACTGATTATTTTGCCAAGTCGTATTTATAAGTGAAATGATGGTTGTCTCAAAGCAAGTGAAAATGATGGAAGCAGTTATGCAAGATTTTTATTAAGCTGATGTAGCCATTTGTTTGACAGTTTGCCAATTGGACAAATCACTTTTTTATGAATTGTCATTGCGAGCGTTAGGACTTTTTTTTTATTTATTTTTTTTATTTTTTTTATTTTTTTATTTTTTTTTTATTTATTTATTTATTTTTTTTTTGAGAACAAGCTTCAGGTGTGATTTTTAGGAATGATAGTGAAAAAAAACACCCAAACCCCAAGCCCTTCTGGTAGGCAGGAGGCAGTGAACTCTGTGGACTCTTATCACTCATTTTTGTAGCATGGTAATACAAATTGTATCTCAAGTTTGCAATATAGAATTTTGGTTGTTATCTGGGGGTCCATAGTCTTTTCACAGAAGGGGGGTTCCTGGTTATTATAGCTGCTTTGGTTAATCCACAAAATTTCATCTAGGTAAATCGCTTATGGACATGTCCCTTCATTCCTAATAGGTTTACCACTTACTATATATCTTGTTAACACCTTGATTACATATCTTAAACTTCATTTACAAGGAGATTGAAAATGTCTGTTAGGAAAATTGTAACATATCTAAAGCTTTTAAATTTTTGAGCTCATGCCTTGTAGTGTGTGTTCTTTACAATAATGCTTTTGTCAAGTTTTGATGGTGGGATCATGGCTGTCAGTAGTGGATTTCTGAAATTAGTTTTCCATCATTTCTGAACAACAGTGCCTCAAATTGACAGATGTTTGAAATCCAGCCATGACTACAAGTGATCAGATTGTGCATACCCTATGGACCTCGCGGGAAATGTTCTTTTAGAAAAGTCAGTGCTTACATAATGGATTAGTATCTTTGTAAATGTTCTTTTAGCGCTACTAGATTAGCCTTCTTAAAGTTCTTTTCGAAGCAATCTGAGCAAGGCCCCATGGATTATGTTTCATATTTGGAATCTTGAGTGGTTACAAACCTAATTCAGTCCTTATAGACATTGATTGTCATTATATTGAGCATTCAGTCAGTGAAAGAACAGCTTAATGTCTTTATAGTGAATTTTAAGCTCATCTGTCCCAACAGATTATCACAGAATAAGCAGCCTTCTCTCAGTGGAGCCGTGGTTAAACTGAATACCATTAAGTAACCACTGAAGAGTCGCAGATTAGGGACGAGTTAAGAGTTATGGAAAGATAACCTCCAAATTATAGCCAACCACCTCATCCTTTTGAAATATATCATGTACCTGGTCTAGTCTTGAAATATTTTGCTTATTGCAGTGTTTAATTACAGTACAACTTGTTCCCCAAAATAACAGGATTTTGTCATAAACTGGTATAGGAAGTACACAGTTACACTTGGATTAGGGCTAAGGTTCACATAGTATTATATTGGTAGTTATATCATTTTCAGCTTATAAAATACTATGATGTTATGTGTATTTTACAATCATTGATTGTAAAATATTTTACCATCATTGACAGAAAAGAAACAAGATTGTAATAAGGAACAGTAAGTACCGAAAAAGTAGGCATTTAATCACTGTATGAGAGTGCCATTTTTCTTTAGATTAGATCATGCGAAATATATTCTTAAACAGAATATTGCTCAACTGAAAATTGTTGTTTATATTTGGTCTGCTGAGCCCCACCCCCCTTTCCATCCCATTGAGAAATGCAGTTATAAAACTATCGATTCAAAACAGAACTTATGGAGAAAGAAGTTATAGAAATTTATATTTTATTCAAAACTTCATATAGAATGACAGAGGTAAATAATACAGTAACTTGGTGCTTTTACATTTTAATTCAGATATTCCCTAGTTTTAACAGATCATGTGTAAATTAGGTGCAAGCAGTGCACATGTTGGTTATGTGATGATACATATTTTTTCAATGTTTATACTAATTACTTGTTGGATTTCAAGTACATATTAACAGCCACTATTGAGAGAGGAATGTAATTTTTTTCAGTCAACTGTTTCCTTCATCAGTTAACTTCACTCCTCTCTCCAACCCCACTGTCAGAGAATAAGTAAAACTATCTGTACAGAACAGAAATGTCTGTAAATAGTTTTGCTAATACAGGTACAGTATATTTATTTTTAAAAAATGTCACAGTTTTACAGTATGCTATGATTAAAAACTTCAAATTTAGTATTCACCAGTTAATAAAAACAGTCATTTTGTATGTTGATTGGTGGTAAAATCCATCTATATTTTATTCTTTTATTTTTGAGTGCAGATACTGTATGTTTTATGTTAAACCTGTCATGTGTGTCTTTTAAAAGCCTTGATAATTGTTTGATGTGTGCATCATTGCCTAATGTTTTAATGGGTTAAGGTAGCCTAGCCTATAGTGCCGCAGGAAGAATATGCCAAATGTAGCCTAGGCATATAAGCCACAGGTTGGTTATACCACACACACAATGCACACTTCTGATTTTCACAGTACAGAATGCACTTCCTTAATTATATGTATATACTCTTGTTGTAACTGGGAATAAATGTGTATATACTCTTGTTGTAACTGGGAATAAATGTGATTAAATTATACAATCTATAAACTGAGGAATATGTGAATATACTATTGAATAAATTTGTGGGTTTTAAAGTGATGTTGATAAAGAAATAGGAGATAAGAAGTGACTGGCTATGTTGGAATCATGCAGAAGTGTTCTTAGTTGAAAAAAAATAACTCGCTTATAATTAGGCTTGAGCAGAATATGGAATGAGGGAACAGTGCCTAATGATTGGGAATTGGGAGTCATAGCCACGAAAGGTTTCAGAGAAAGGTGACCTTACTGAATGTGATAATATATATATAGAGTTATTGCACTATGTCAGTTGTGAAGAAAATAATCCGTATGCTCATCGTCAATGGGCTGGAGATAAAAAATTATAAAATGTTTAGGGATGAAGAAGCTAGTTTTAGAAATGGCAGTCATTGCCTTGATTAAATGTGACGGTACTTACTTTCTCGTACACAGCTCTAAGGTAACGTGTGCCGTGGAGGCTGTACTTTGGAGAATTAGACTTATATAAATTTTTCTTACCTTGCTGAAAGCTCATGATATTGAACCAGCAAAAAGGGTTATCGTTTTGGATGAGAAATGAAGATTGATATTTTCTTAACATAGGTTTATTCTTCGCTGGGGTACTTATAAAGTTTTTCCACCTTCTGAGTTACTGGGCTTTTGGACTGATAAAACTTAATTGGCACTTGTTGCAATTACGAGTCTATAGGCACGAGGGAAATTTACTGAGTATTGATTGTCACTTTCACTGTCTTTGATTGCTTCGCACACCACACTTTTGCACCTGTTCTTCTTCTGTCCTTCTCTGTTTCACGGCCATGCCACTGCAGTTCTCCCCTCAGGCTCCCCGGTTGTTCTCTCTCTTGGCTTCTCTGTTCCCCTTTTTTCTCTGCTGCCTTCCCTTTTTCTGCCTGCTCTCTCTCTGTCTCGCCTTTTTGTTCAGTTGAAATCTCCTTAGCCCCGCCTTTGGATTTTTGGATTTTGACTGGGTGTGGCATTTTCTGAAAGACTTCTTGTGCCTTAGTGGCTGCAAACATTATACAAGACCGCCTTCCTGTCAGGTCTTCTACAGTAATTCGTAGGCTTTGAATTTGTATACGCCTCCTTCTTCATGTCCTGGCTTCTTAGGGGCGTATCCCTTGGTAACCTCATAGGTCATTCGTTGATACTCCTTTTGGGCTGTCTTATGACCAACACTCATGGCTTTTGATTCGTCGATACTAGAGGCCTATCTTTGGAAAGGGTGGAGCTTAGATTTTCACATGATCCACCTTTGAAACAAGGAAGCCTTGAATTTCCCTTGGTTATATTAAACAGAAGGCTCTTGAAAAGGTCCACCTTACATTAATTCTCCGACGCTTGAAGTGTCACAAATGTCGGGCGTGCCAGAGAATCACTTAATCATCGGAGATGAGGCGTAATGGGTTGGATTCCAATTTCTCGAAGATGCCTGGGAGATGCAGACCAGATGCCTGTGGGCTAACGCCTAATCGTTTTGGGTCGAGTCCGAGAAAACGATACCTTCGTAAAATTGATTATTTTCATTCTCTTATCCCTCTTTCTTTTCTTATTATCCGTTTCGTGCCTTTTTCTTAAGTATTATTAAGTTATTGCCTTTGGAATAACAACACTGTGCCACACTATTACAGTCTCGGCCCGCTACCTCGCTGACTCCGACAGCGTTATCTAAGCTGAAGCAAATATTATACCTACAAGAGGACTCCTAACTTATGCTTCTTGGAAATCATATTGAAACTTTAACTCAAAAACATCAAAAGTGAATGTAAACATGAGCAAATCCTTGATTAAGTAACGTTAAGGGCAACAATCAAATTGAATGTAAACATGAGTAATTTCTTGAGTAAGTAACATTCAGAGAAACATTAAAAAAACTCAATATGAATATGAACAAGTACTTGATTAAGTAATATTAAAAGAATCATCAACTGAATTCGAATATGAGTAAATCACATTAAGAAACATGAAACTGAATGCAAACAAAATAAATCACCAAAAACAAGAAAAACTGAAAGTTAAACATACATAAGCCCTTGAGTCACATAAGTTATATAAATGCATGGTAGAAGCAAAAATAATGGTAACTATCCAAGTTTACAGTACATGATTGGTTCAGTCCTCAGTCCTATTCTATCTAGGTGGATATCGTCTTTCTTTTATGGAAAATAAATTTCGTTCTTCGTTGACGACACTTGATGGCTTCTTGTTTGCTGCGACCTGCTACTTGGTGACAAGTCCTTGGAGAAAATATCCTTGTGTATTTGTATGCAATAACAAGTGTGTCCTTGACTTTCTACTGAGATTGTGTATTGTGTTTATGCAAAATTTCATTGGACATTCTTACTGTAATTTCTGAGTAACCTTGTACATTAAACAATATAACTTCACTGCTTGATACTAAAACAAAATTGGCAACTCGGTTAAAGGAACCGGTTAGTGGTTAATACTTGTAGGTTCCTTCTACTGTGACAACAATTAGTAAGTTTTCACCAATCAATATCTGTTAGTAAGTTTCAACAACTACTATCTTGTTAATGAGTCTTCATCAATTAACTTCTTGTTAGTGAGTCTTCATCGATTAATATCTTATTAGTAAGTTATCATCAATCAACATCTAATGGATTTGAACAAAGTAAGTATATTAATTACCCCTTCAATATCTTAGTCATTTCTGAAACGAATTCTCTTATCTTAAAATTTCTTAATGTCTATCTTAACCCGTCTTATTTATTCTTTTACTTCTAAGAATGTTCTCATGGAACGATTAAACTTAATATACGTCTTGAAATCCTTATACTGCGCATTGAACTGTTTCTTCCATACCCAATATTTCCCTTCAAAGTCAAAATAAATTTGAAGTTAGTGCACATAACTCAAAAAAATTGCTACAAAACCGACTAATTAAAGTAAGAATTGTAACAATAAAAGATTATCCTAAGTCGACCGATGAAGGTAAACTTAGCAATAAAGAAATCAAATAAATACGTGGGAATAATTGGATGAATTAATGGGTTTGTTCTTCTGTTTCACTGAAAAGTGACTCTTCTATTTCTTAGGTTATATCTAGTTCCTTCTTCTGGAATTTCTTCTGACGTCTCTGTCATTTCGGATTCTTCAACTTCTTTGGTTCTCTTGACCTTGTCCTTGTTTATCCAAAATTCTTCTTCTTCTAATGATTCAGCATATGTGGAAGGCATTTGGTTATTCATTTTCTTAACCTTTATCTTAGTTTCTTGTACGTCTACGACCTTGTATGGTCCTGTGAATTTTGTGGGCTAACTTATAATTAATACCACTCCTTACTTCCTTCTTAATATAGACTTCATCCTGTCTTGTAGTCTACAGGCCTTAATCCTTCTTGATGCTTCTCTATCATGTTCTGCTGGGCTTCTTCTAAATTCTTGTGCAATTGCTTGTGTATTACTTTAAAGTTTCCGATTCTTATCTTTGACATGATATCTTCAGAGTAATTAGGCTGTATTGGCTGATTCAGCCATGCATAAGGTAATCTGGGTTCATATCCCATCAAAGCTTTTATGGGAGTTGCACGAATACTCGTATGATGCCTTGCATTTAATGACAATTGGACTAAGGTAATTGACGTCCCAGTCAGGATCCTGTCCTACTGTGTGACGTAATACGTCTAAAACCTTTCTGTTATTCCTTTCTACCAAGCCATTGCTAGCTGGGTGATACGGCTGTATCGCTACCTTTTCTACCTTAAAGGCGTTACAAATTTCTTGAACTAACGAGTTGTTGAACTCGGTCCCATTATCAGAAATAATGAGCTGTGGGGCAGAATATCTGCAAAATATCTTATCGAAGAGAGCGGTTGCACATTCCTTGGCACTTTTACTAGTTAGTGGTACCAACTCTGTATATCTCGTGAGCGCGTCGATACATACTAGTATATTCTTATTCCCTTTACTCGTGGTATGAAGATTAGTGATAAGATCAATAGATACTCTTTCGAAAGGAGTCTGTGGGATAGGATATTTCCCTAGTGGTACTTCCTTGTCTGTTCTTCCCTTGTAGCTGTTGCATGTATTGCAGCTCTTCACATAATTACTGACATCCTTGTGAATTCCCTTCCAATGGAAAGTTCTTTGGATTAATCTAATTGTCTCATCCCTTCCTGGGTGAGCTCTCATGTCATCATCGTGCATTAGCTCAATGACCTTGTTTCTTAGACTCTTAGGTACTAACCTTTTGTGCAGTACACCTAGAAATTGACCAAATGGGTCATATTCGTGACACATCCAAATTAATACGCCATCTATGTCCGTTAGTGCATCTGTGGGACATCCAACCTTCCTACCTAGTTCGGTTAATTCTTGTTGGCTGTGTTTTCGTTCGTTTCTAACGTATTTGAACAGTTCCTTATATCTTCATCTCTTTCTTGTTCCTTTATGAAATTTTGCCGGGAAAGCTCCTCTGTATAATGCATGGTGAGTACATTTACGTCATTGCACATTGTTTCATTCTTTTCTTCTTCTTTACTTATCATATTTATACTATCACCTTGTGACACATATCTTGATAATGCATCTGCTACCTTATTCGTCTTCCAGGGACATATTTTCACCTCTATATCATAATCTTGGGCTGTCATGAACCAACGGGCTCTTCGTCCAGAAAAATTAGGGTTCTTTAGCATTTCTACTGCAGCTGAATGATCCGTGAACACGGTTATCTTGTAACCAAAAATTATATATCTGAAATGCTTTAAAGCGTCTATAATAGCTAGAGACTCGAGGTCTGTTACTGAGTAGTTCACTTCTGAGGGCTTTAATTTCCTACTGTAATAAGCTATCGCATTATACTTATTATCTTGTTTTTGCATTAAACATGCTCCTATACCAATGTGGCTTGCGTCCGTGGCTAAAAAGAATTCTTTGCCAAAGTCTGAAGCTAAGTACTGGGGGATGTGTTTAATCTTTCTTTCAATTCATCGAATGCTTCTTGCTGCTCGTATGTCCATGTAAATGATACGTGTTCCTTTAAAAGTTCAGTTAGTGGAGCTGATATGACTGCAAAGTTCCCTATGAACTTGCGGTAAAAACCTGCTAAACCTAAGAATGACTTTACGTCCTTCTTGCACTGAGGTGTAGGATATTCCTTGATTGACTTAATCTTTAAGTCGTTTACTTCTACGCCCTTTTCACTTAGTGTATGACCAAGGTAGTCTATTTTCCTTTTAAGGAAGTTACATTTCTTCAGTTTAAGCTTCAGGTTGGCTTTTCTTAATCTCTTTAGGACTTCTCTGACTAAGTCTATGTGTTCCTCTATAGTGTCTGTTGCTAGTACCAAATCATCGATGTAACAGTGTAACTCCTTGCCTAGTAAATCGCCCAAAATTTTATCCATTAATCTTACAAAAGTTACTGGGCTTGACTTTAGACCAAATGGCATTCTTACATACTGGTATCTGCCGTTACTAGTGGAAAAAGCAGTCAAAGGTTTACTTTCTTCGTCTAGAGGGATTTGCAAGAATCCCTGCAATAAATCTATTGTGGTGAAGTATCTCTTGGACCCTATAGTGGCGATAAGATCTCGCATTGACGGCATTGGATAAGGATCATTTTCAGTAATTTGGTTCAATTTTCTGAAATCCACAACTATTCTATAAGTTTTGTCCCTTTTAGGAACTAGCAAAAGTGGAAAAGACCATGGGGATTTAGATGGTTCTATTATTCCTTGCCTATTCATTCTTTGTACTTCTCTTTCAATGATCTCCTTCCTGGGAATGTGCTACTCTATAGGCTGGTATGTAAATTGGCTTTGTGTTCGATGGAATGTCTATCTTGTGCGTTATTTCGCGTGTATTTCCCAAGGTGTCGCCGTCAAGAGCGACTATATCGCTATATTCGCACAGTAAGTCTATGAATTCTTCTCTAACATGGTTTTCCTTAATGTCCTTTAAATGAGATCCTATCTTAGCTCTTCTCAGTTTTATGTCCTGAGCGTAATTTTCATTTCCTTTACTGATCGCGGCTACCGTTTCCCTTTCTACAACTCGGATAGGTATGGAGTATACTTCTGCTAGGCCTATCTCTGTACCTGGTGTTAACTTAACCTTTCCTCCTCTGTTATTCGTAATCTGTAACGCTATTTTGCTCTGTCTAACTTCATGTAAACTAGAAGAATAATGTATTCCGTTTACTTGCGACTTTTCAGTAAGCGTGAGAATTTCCTTCCCTTCAAAAATTGGATTTACTGTACATTCTACCCACGTGCTTTCTCCTGGTTTAAGTCTTAATTCCCTCTCTAACTTTAAATAAGTGCATTGATTTGATTCTAAGAGGTTAATGATCTGTTGTGAACTCGTGATGCATTCTGGATATCTTCCCTCTGTCTTATCCTTCTTTAAGATACCTTTCAGTGTGGGATTCTCTTGAGTCTGGGTTCTTTTAATTGACTTGCATATTGGTATTCTAGAAATCTCACGACCGTTGTTAATCACTAGTTGTTCCCTAGGGGCATCAATGCTTATCCCTTGTCTAGCCATAGTTGGGTAACCTATCAGCAAATGAGCAAAAGCTAATTGTATATCTCTGGCTACCAGAACCTTTTCTCTTAGAGCAATTCTTCCTAGCCTAAATGGAAAATCTAACTGTCCAATTACGTGGATATCATTACCCTGGACGTCTGTGATTCTACAATCTACCGCTGGGTTCAAACTTAAGTGAGAAAAATACAATCGATACACCTTTTCTGACATTATATTCTTAGGACTTCCTGTATCAAAGAATGTAACAATAGGTTTCTCTAGACCGACATGTGCGGGAAATAATGGTCTATAATTATATTCATTCCCTACATCAACTTTGCTAACCTGTGTAGCTGGGCTTAGCCTTGACATTCCGGACGTTCTCTCTGTTATAGAGGAAGATTCATTGTACCAGTAAGCAGAAAATTTCCCATTGCGTCGTCTGACATTGGCTGAACTGGTTGATACCCTATACTTGCTGTTTGATTGGGATATCTATTTGGAGCGGAATCTCTATTTTCTTTAGCTGGGGGAGATTGACTTTGGTTTCTACCTCTGCTACATCATCGGATGTCTCCCACTTACGAGTCATCCTTGCAATGACTTCCGTTGGCAGGCTTCCAATCATTATTGCTAGTCTAAATATTTTTTTAACATGACTCATTAGCATTTTTTGCTTGCCTCCTTCTACCTCTATCCAACCTGTGGATTCCATGAAGTTACCCCATTCATTCATATTGTTATACAACTGAGAGCTAAACTCTTGGTAACGTCTTTCGTCTAACTTAAATTGACGCACTATCCTTGCCAAGCTAGTAACTGGATCTCTTTCACCAACTGTGGAATAAACCTTCCTGAAATACCGTTTCAATTCTTCCCAATTCTTAAGATCTCGGTAAGTCTCGGAGTGGACGTATCGTTCTAAGTCTCCTCCGGCTTCCAAATCAAGATAACTCTTGGCTTCAATAAGCTTTTCTCTATCTGTCCCCGTTATGCTATCTAGGCGTGTCTCCACTTGCTCTATCCAGTTTTCTAAGTTACGAGCTAACTGACCATCCTTTCTTCCGCAAAATTTAGCTATGTGATTAATCACATGTCCCTTATGTGTTCCCATTACTGCTGCGCTCGAATTCGCGGACTGTGTACCTTCCGGCATGGTTAATTTCCTTGTTTGACATCTCGTGAGCACAAGCGTTCTTACGTTCTGATAAGGAGTCGGTCTCCCTTTGACCGTCGACTCGTTAATAGAAATTTTCTTAAGTACTGAGTATCATTAAAAGTATCAAAGTTATGACCGTAATACCCCAAAAGAAAATGATAATAACAATAAACTGTTTTTACTAAAGTATTCGATCACCAAAAAAAAATAAAGGAATTTTCCCCTGAAATATTCTCAAAGTCTTACGTTACCGGTAAGCGATTCTTAAACAACAACAAAAACCCTCTTAACAGTACTGGTAAAACGATACTGAACTGGACCATAAAGTGTACGCTAACGAGAGACCTCCCGTGAATTACCCTTGTTATCCTAAACAAACAAAATAAAAACAAGTAAACATTCATTCGACGTAACGAATAAAAGTAAAAGCAAATACTAAAACAAAAAAAAACAAAGTACAAGAAATCACAAAAAACAACAAAAATCACAAAAAATAACATAAAATGACACATTCAAATTTCAAACTAAAATTTAAAGTTATTGGTTAGTAAATACAAATGTTCGGGAAAAGGTCTTAGTAGCTGATTAGTTATAATTAGTAAACTAAAGAAATATCGTAGTTTCGTTGCCAAAAAAAAAGTTCTGTGTGAAAATCTTTTAATCTTGAAATACCAGAAATTGTCTAACTGAAATGTTAATCGCGTAATTTACTCTTAATAAAGTTTAATGTTATGTAAGTGTGGGACATTTATTTGGACTTAACTTCTTTCGTCGTCTTCGACATCCGGGTTTACGTCTGACAGCTTGCGTTCGCCTACCAGCGCGTTGAATGATGCGTTGTTACGTCTGCGGGAAGGGGACTTCTCTCTCTCTCTCTCGATTGCGTTGACTGATGCGTTTTCGGGATTATGTTTTCTTTCCTCTTGATATATTCTTTACGCTTTCGATATCTTGTTCTTCTAGTGGAAGTTCTTTTACTGTTCTTCGGAGTGGAGTTTTTCTTTCGCAAAGTGTGGGTGGCTTTTTTTTGGAGCGCTTTTATTGTTACGACTCGATAACTGTCTTTGAATTTGGGGAAGCACTGGTACTGTCTTTTTGGGGGAGAACCTTCTATTTCGAGTGGCGTGAATGGATTGAAATCTCTTATGCCGACACTAAACTTTTGATTCCGTTTCGCGGCCGCTGTTTTTAACTGTCATTCGCGTCGCTGATCATCATTTCTTTGCTGTGTCTTTGTCTTCCTATCATACCGCTCGACATCAATTAATCTTGTCACTATATCAATCTTTATCTCATCGTATCCCGTCGCTCTGCCACCAATTTATCTGTGACGGTACTTACTTTCTCGTACACAGCTCTAAGGTAACGTGTGCCGTGGAGGCTGTACTTTGGAGAATTAGACTTATATAAATTTTTCTTACCTTGCTGAAAGCTCATGATATTGAACCAGCAAAAAGGGTTATCGTTTTGGATGAGAAATGAAGATTGATATTTTCTTAACATAGGTTTATTCTTCGCTGGGGTACTTATAAAGTTTTTCCACCTTCTGAGTTACTGGGCTTTTGGACTGATAAAACTTAATTGGCACTTGTTGCAATTACGAGTCTATAGGCACGAGGGAAATTTACTGAGTATTGATTGTCACTTTCACTGTCTTTGATTGCTTCGCACACCACACTTTTGCACCTGTTCTTCTTCTGTCCTTCTCTGTTTCACGGCCATGCCACTGCAGTTCTCCCCTCAGGCTCCCCGGTTGTTCTCTCTCTTGGCTTCTCTGTTCCCCTTTTTTCTCTGCTCCCTTTTTCTGCCTGCTCTCTCTCTGTCTCGCCTTTTTGTTCAGTTGAAATCTCCTTAGCCCCGCCTTTGGATTTTTGGATTTTGACTGGGTGTGGCATTTTCTGAAAGACTTCTTGTGCCTTAGTGGCTGCAAACATTATACAAGACCGCCTTCCTGTCAGGTCTTCTACAGTAATTCGTAGGCTTTGAATTTGTATACGCCTCCTTCTTCATGTCCTGGCTTCTTAGGGGCGTATCCCTTGGTAACCTCATAGGTCATTCGTTGATACTCCTTTTGGGCTGTCTTATGACCAACACTCATGGCTTTTGATTCGTCGATACTAGAGGCCTATCTTTGGAAAGGGTGGAGCTTAGATTTTCACATGATCCACCTTTGAAACAAGGAAGCCTTGAATTTCCCTTGGTTATATTAAACAGAAGGCTCTTGAAAAGGTCCACCTTACATTAATTCTGACGCTGAAGTGTCACAAATGTCGGGCGTGCCAGAGAATCACTTAATCATCGGAGATGAGGCGTAATGGGTTGGATTCCAATTTCTCGAAGATGCCTGGGAGATGCAGACCAGATGCCTGTGGGCTAACGCCTAATCGTTTTGGGTCGAGTCCGAGAAAACGATACCTTCGTAAAATTGATTATTTTCATTCTCTTATCCCTCTTTCTTTTCTTATTATCCGTTTCGTGCCTTTTTCTTAAGTATTATTAAGTTATTGCCTTTGGAATAACAACACTGTGCCACACTATTACAAATGTTTGTCTTTCCCTTCTGGTGGCTTTTGTTGATAATGAAAAGTCATATGACAGCATCCACAAACCAATATTATGTACAGTATATTCATAAGTCACTGATTTTCCTACTACATTAGTGAAATTAATTGAAACTGTGTACTTGAATGAAACGGGTACAGCAATTAATGATTATGAGGGCATGTCAGGTGAAAATATAGTAACCAGTGAAATGCTAGTGGGAAATTGTCACCTTTGCCATGTGCCTTTTGCATTTTATCATTTTGTATTTTAAGAGAGAACTTTCACTGTTACAATTGATCTCTGATCCTCTTTTCCACCAAAGAGTGACCAGATTTGCTGAGCAGCAACACCAGTATGCAGTAAATATGCCTTGCTGTCAAACTTCTTAGTGTTTTATTGTTGACACTGTTGGATTGTGGAACAGTCTCCCTAAGGATGTTGTACACATATAACCTTAAAAGTTCAGGCAGACATGCACTGCATTAGTACTACCCTAAGACATTTCTTGTATATTTTAACACAATTTATTTCCGTATTTGTCTGTTTATTGACAATTTCATGTTTTGATTTGCTAATTATCATTTCTTTCTCATAACTTTGCTATGCTTTCTATGTTTCCTATTATTTACTATAGTAGTTGCTTTCAAATGAACACCATACAGTATTCTGTGGATGCCTAAATTTTAAGTCAATGGCTTCTGTAGGCTTGTGCCATATGAACAGGTTTCACCTTCTGAATTATAATATATATATGGTAATAATACAGTCGATCCCCCAATATTCGTGTTCTCGAGATTTGCGGACTCGCACATTCACAGATTTCTCTATGGACCTTATCTACCCATTATTTGCGGGAAATTCGCATA
This sequence comes from Macrobrachium nipponense, assembly GCF_015104395.2. NCBI lineage: Eukaryota > Metazoa > Arthropoda > Malacostraca > Decapoda > Palaemonidae > Macrobrachium > Macrobrachium nipponense. The sequence goes on along the minus strand of NC_087219.1, from coordinate 52,553,636 downwards.
ATTGCTGTAGTTTTCTATTAGTAATATCTACAAGTTATACTAGATTTCCATATCAATTTCATGGCTAAATGTATTTTTTGTGATCAAACTTTTAAAAAACAGGTATAAACATGTTTAGTGGGTTTTCTTGAGTTTGAACTAACAAAATAGGCAGTTGTAAGTGTTTTGAATAGGGGTTCTAAGTATTCTTGGATTCTAGCTTTTTTTGTTGGGGGGGAGTTTCTGAAACTCACCCCCCGCGAATATGGAGGGTCCACTGTGATTTGTGGCTTAGATAAGACAGATGCCGTTTTCAGCAAAAGAAAAGAAATCATATACAGATGCTGTTTTCAGCAAAAGAAAAGAAATCATATACAGATGCCATTTTCAGCAAAAGAAAAGAATCATATACAGGATGGCCAGTTTTCCGCAAAAGAAATCATATACAGATGCTGTTTCAGTAAAGGAAAAGAAATATTAAAGATGCTGTTTTCAAAGTAAAATCAAAAGAAATCATATACAGTATGCTGGTTTTCAGTAACCAGAAAAGAAATATATTTTTTACAGATTGCTGTTTTCAGTAAATAAAAGAAAAATCATATACAAGAAATGCGTTTTCCAGTAAAAGAAAAATCATCTTTTACAGATGCTGTTTTCAGTAAAAGAAAAATCATATACAGATGCTGTTTTCAGTAAAAGAAAAGAAATCATATACAGATGTTATTTTCAGTGAAAGAAAAGAAATCATATACAGATGCTGTTTTCAGTAAAAGAAAAGAAATCATATACAGATGCTGTTTTCAGTAAAAGAAAAGAAATCATATACAGATGCTGTTTTCAGTAAAAGAAAAGAAATCATACAGATGCTGTTTTCGGGCAAAGAAAAGAAATCATATCAAGATGCTATTTCAGTAAAAAGAAAGAAATCATATACAAAAGAAATGGCTTGTTTTCAGCAAAGAAATAGAAGTTTTCATATACAGATGCTGTTTCCAGTAAATAGAAAAGAAATTCATTTACCAGATGCTGTTTTCAGTAAAAGACAAAAATCATGTATACGATGGCTGTTTTCAAAGTACAAGAAAAGAAATCATACATAGTGCGGTTTTCAGCAAAGAAAAGAATCGATATACAGCTGCTTATTTTTCAGTAAAAGAAAAGAAATCATATACAGATGCTGTTTTCAGCAAAAGAAAAGAAATCATATACAGATGCTGTTTTCAGTAAAAGAAAAGAAATCATATACAGATGCTGTTTTCAGTAAAAGAACTCATATACAAAGATTGCTGTTTTCAGTAAAAGAAAGAAAAGAAATCCATCATACGATGAGCTGTTTTTCAGTAAAAGAAAACAAATCATATAATCATGATGCTGTTTTCAGTAAAAGACAAAGTCAAATAATACAGATCAGACGTAAAAGAAATGAAATCATATACAGATTGTTTTTTCAGTTTGAAAAAGGAAAAAGAAATCATATCACGATTGCTGTTTTCAGTAAAAAAGAAAAGAAATCATATTACAGATGCTTATTTTCAGTGAAAGAAAAGAAATCATATACCAGATGCTGTTTTCGTAAAAGAAGAAATCATAATCCAGATGTTATTTTCAGTAATAGAAAGGAAATCATATACAGAGTGCTGTTTTTCAGTAAAAGAAAACAAATCATATCAATGTCTTGTTTTGCAGTAAAAGAAAAGACAAATCATATATCAGATTGCTTATTTTCAAGTAAAATGAAAAGAAATCATACGATGCTGTTTTTCAGCAAAAGAAACGAAATCATATACAGAGCTATTTTCAGTAAAAGACAAAGGAAATCATATACCAGATGCCCTGTTTTCAGCCAACAAAAGCAAAGAAATCATAATACAGTATGGCCTGTTTTTCAGTAAAAAAGAAAAGAAATCATATACAGATGCTGCTTTTCAGTAAAAGAACAAAAGAAATCATTATAACAGATGCTGTTTTCAGGTAAAAAACAAAAAAAAAAAAAAAAAAAAAAAAGAAAAAGAATCATACAGATTGCCTGGTTTTCAGCAAAAGAAAAAGAAATCAGATACAACAGATGCTTATTTTCAGTAAAAGAAAAGAAATCATATACAGATGCCTGTTTGTTTTCAGCAAAAGAAAAAAAAGAATCATATACAGATGAGCTTGTTTTTTCCAGTTAAAAAGAACAAAAGGAAATCATATACAGATGGCTGTTTTCAGTAAAAAGAAAAGAAATCATATATACCGAGATGGCTCGTTTTTCAGTAAAAAAAAGAAAAGAATCATAACAGTGCTTTTTTTGTTTTCAGCACAAAAGAAAAGAAATCACTATACATATGTCTATTTTCAGTAAAAGAAAAGAAATCATATACAGATGCGTTTTCAAGCAAAAGAAAGAAATCAGATTTTAAACAGATGCTGTCATAAAAGAAAAGATCATAGACAGATGCTGTTTTCAAAAGTTAAAGAGAGGTGTCATATTACAGAATGTTATTTTTTCAGTAAAGCAAAGAAATCATATACAATGTGGATGCTGTTTTTCAGTAAAAGAAAAGAAAATCATATACAGATTGCTGTTTTCAGTAAAAGAACAAAGACAAAATCATATACAGATGCGGTTTCAGGAAAAGAAAAATAAGAATCATCTACCGATGCCTGTTTTTCCAGTAAAAGAAAAGAAATCATATACAAAAGAAATGCTGTTTTTCAGTAAAAAAAAAAAAATCATATACAGATGCTGTTTTCAGTAAAAGAAAAGAAATCATATACAGATGTTGTTTTCAGCAAAAGAAAAGAAATCATATACAGATGCTGTTTTCAGCAAAAGAAAGGAAAAAAATTGAGATTTTGAAAGTATTAATAGAATGCATCATACCTCTAAAGGGCTTAGTGAAGGTTAGGTTAGATGTACACAAGTCATGATTTACAGCATGTTCTAATTAGTGCACTTAAGGTGTTGGTAAAGGAGAGAGGTTGTGACTGTAATCAAAAGAATAAGTAAGCCATATTATTATTATATTGAAGGATCTTTATATTGTTGCTCAACCACTGTAATTCTCTCTTTTCACTGAATGGCAGTGTCTAGGTCTGTAGTCTGGATTTCATCATTCATTCAGATGCTATCAGGACACGAACAAAATAGAAGCATTGAAGATGAAAGAAAAAAAATTACTGGAGACTAAAGTAACATTATCACAAGCTGTGTTAGAGCATAACTGAAGCTGCTTGCCACAGGTTATCAAATTTTCACTTATTTGTACTATTTATACTTTCTGTAGGATATACCAACAGTTTATTGCATTTTTCAGAATTACAATTCTTAAGTCACATATCTGCAGATTTCTCAGTGGACCATATCATCCCATTATTAGTAGGAAATTCGTGTATTTATGGTATTTTTCTATAAGAAATATCCACAAATTACTGTATTTTCATATCAGTTTCATGATTAAATGCAATTTTTTTGATAAAACTATTAAAAAAAACCATGTATGTACAATATACAAGCATTTTTAGGGGGCTTTTCTTGAGTTTGAATGAACAAAATAGGCAGTTCATAACATTTTTATTAGTGATCTAAGTACAGTTGACCCATGCTCTTCACGGATTCTTCTATGGAATGTATATGCAGGCAGGCCCCCCCCCTCCAAAATTCCCCCCATATCCATTCATTAAGATGAATGACTCGTGCTAGGACAACACCTCATGAAACTCAAAGGTACTAAACTGGCAACAAGAAGCATAGTGGATCTTCCATTTTAAAATCACAGTAGAATTTGGAGGGTATGTCACCAACATTGGCATTGCGCAGAAGGTTTGGCAGTGTGGAAGAGCACCACTTCACGGAATGCATCATGCTGAAAAAGAGTTCACAGATCCTCAGCAAACATCTCGTCATAATCTGCATCTTAATACATGATCCACGATTAAAAAACTGTACATGGAGGACCTGTGGAATCTTGGGGCTGAGTATTGGGAGTTACCAGATTCACTTGATTGTAGGTAGTCAGTGGTGAATGAATCCATGGCCCGGCATTCTTGTAGTTAATGTGTTATAGTGTAAGGGATAAAATATTCATGCTAAAAACTTGAGAATGTTGTAAAGTGACAAAATATTTTGCAGCTATAGCAAGTTTGTCAAGAAGTCAAGGAAAATACATAATACAATTAACATTTCCATTGTTTACACTACTCTATTGATGTTATATGCCAACCTGAGCAAAGTACAGAAGAATCTTTGGTAATTGTTGTTATTGTAGAGATTTCAGTAATTGAGATAGGTTGGGCATAGTATTATGAAAGCAGAGCAGAGAGGATCCAATAAGTACCAAATTAGTATGCGGAAAAAACATTAGTAAAGTGCAAAGAAGCATTCAGAAAGTATGTACATAATATGTACAGTCTTAAATAATATGTAATCTGAGAAAGTAGAAATACACAGGAAAGAAGAGAATGGAGTATGTTGATTTCATTTGTAAAAAAATTAATTAGAAAATGATGATTGTATGCGAAGTCCATATTTTTTTAGTATGCCATTTCTTCAAGATTGTATAATCAGTTTGTTATACTTAGTATGAAATAATGTTAGCTTAGGCAAGTCCTTTATATAAACCTCTCTGAAATCAGATTTATTAAGGTAAAGTGAACTAGGTATGAGGAGAACAAGAGGATTATGGCAGAAGGATGGAGACAGATTAGGATTAAAAAGATATTATAGATAGTTGAGGATTAATTTCCAACATAATAATGATCTTTGCCTAGAAATATATAGATGAGAATGTTGATTGCTTGTTGTACTATTCTTGGATTTCCAAAATAGGGTCTTATAGTTATGGAATGATGATAAAAGTGAGAAAAAAAGGTGTAAGTTTTGGGGATATAAACAGGGCTTATAAAGGAGAGGTGAAATTGTTGCTTGCAAGCACTATAGTATTTACCATGTGATAGCAAAGAGAAGTGGAAATTAGTTTAGTTTGTTGAGGCAAAAATTTAAAGATGAATGTTTGAGAAAGTAAATTTGAACGGTAAATGATTTCCAGGAGGATTTGTGTGGCAAACAATAGAAAAACAGAACTGACTGACTATTACAGCCAATTTGGTGCAAATACTATGAATGATTAATTAAACTTTATTCCAAAAGATTTTCTTTAACCTCAATGAAAAAAATAAGGGACAAAAACCATTGACATCAATTATAGAGATGGTTAAAAGAATGCAGAAGACTATCATAGGGAAAAAGACAGATCATTTTTGAGGTGGATATGGTTAGAGGAGTGTAAAGAATGATCAGCATTGTTTGTTATACTTGGAAATTTTAAGTGAAAGAACTTTGATGCTAGAAGTGGTAGGTTAAATGGTTGGAAGCATAGGAAATGCAAGTTGGAAGTTGAATGGTGGTGCACTATACGAAAATGGTTAAACATTTTACGAAAGAAAATATATTGTAGATAAAATTACTGTAGTTTAACTTGAGGAAGATCTTGTAATTCAAGGTTTGGTCATTGATTTTGAGAGGGGCCGCCGATTAATATGATAGTGGAGTGGTCAAGTGGTGAAACAGTTTCTCATAATAAAGTATCAAATATTGTTTATTTAGAAAAAAGTAGAATTCATTAATAGCCACCCAATCATCATCATACACCTCTTTTTACATCAGTTTTTTCCTTTATTGGGTTAGATAAGAAAAGGGTTTTCTCTAATCTCCTCTTTCCTGTTGCTCTCTTGGACTCACCTTCTCACATGTCAGGGTCTTCATTTATCCCTTGTCCATGATTTCTTGTGCCTTTTAACCCCCTTCTCTCTCTTTTTATTTTTTTATTTTATTTTATTCTATTTTATTTATTTTTTGTTTTTTGTAGGCATGCATTTCTCTTAAGGGATAATATGAAGTGGAGTTTCTTCAGAATGATGATTACCGGGATAGTGCTTTGAAAGTTTTGAAACTGAAATATGACAATTTTACTTTTATAAAGATAACTCAGGATTCATAGAGAAATAAGAAAGATGATACTAGATTTTTAAGAAATTAAGCATTATACATAAGATAGAGAATTATCTTTTTTATGCAACATTAAATAGTAGTTAACAAAAAGAGAGAGAGAGAGAGAGATATTTGATATTACATATGGTAGTTTTGAACATAGTACATGAATTTTGAGTAGTACTAGTGACATGTCTTTTTTTGTATTGCCACAATTTCTATAGCTTCTGAACTTCCTGTGAAATCTGGAGATGCCTATTTCGGCTGTTTTTATTTCCTGAATTCAGTAGATCTTCAGAATTTTTTCAACTTGGCTTTCTTTGTTGGTTTCTTTGTTGCCCATTGTGATTGTGGACAATATGACAGCAAATAAGGAAAAGTAAACGACACAGTATCATCAATTTTAGAACATGCACACTAAGTACTTCCTGCTAATGGGAGAGGTAGGATAGAAAAGCGACATATATTTAAGAATGATTAAAGTCAGGATCATAACCATAAGAAGGGAAATTGTAGGGTAATGAACAAGTTTTCTCATGGTTGGGGAAAAAGTACGTATACATGATCTTGATTCACAAGTATACTTGTTATAGTAAGGGGAAGGGATCAACTCCATTTGTGCAAAACCTTCCGGTTACACATTCAATTTTACAATGAACCAATGACTAAAAAACTGCTTCTCATCCCCTCTCAGCACAGCCAAATCTGTTATTAATCCAGCACTTGGACACCATGCTACTGCCTCTCCCTCATTTGTAATTTGGTGTTCTCACTTCACTTATGATTCATAATAACATTTTAAAGTCACACTTTATCAGTGTTTCCATTGTGTAAATTAGCACATCATAACACTTACTAAATACTGGGATGAGATTACAGCACCACAAATGTACGTAATTCATGAACAGACCAGCCGCAATGTTTTCTGTAAATGACGAGATTTGTCGTGTGTACTGCAATAAATTTTGTAATTAACTTTTATGTATGTAATGCATGAAACAAACAGACTAAAGAGTTATTAAGGATTTGTGTGAGACATTGTAATACAATTAAGTAGTATAGTCTTTTGGTAATATTTCTATTATACCCGTACCTGAAAAAGTGATTGTAACGTAAGAGCAGGTAAAAAAAGCAAGTGCTGATTTCAGTGGCATTACTCATCTCCCCAAGTCTGGGATATAGGGTATTATTATAAATTAACATTTTTTGCCAAATTGTAGTGCTACAACAGTATTATGTATGTAGTTTAACCAGACCGCTGAGAGTTTTTATAACAAAATAACGTTAAGCAAATATTTTTTTTCTGTTAGATTAAGAGATGAAAGTTGGAACAAGATTAAGTAGAAAGAAGGAAAAAGGACAGATGGGAAGTAAAACGTAGATAACAGTACTACAAGCAGTCCCCGATTATCAGAGGTGGTTCCATTCCCGATGGCGTGACGAGAACCAAAAATCAGCATAACAACTCTAATTCCCAGTTATCAGCACTGATAACCGTAGAACAGACCATATTAGCACTGAAAACCCTGTTGTCGTCGTCACTGGACAAGCCCCGTGAAACTGGATCGCTGATAACCGAGACCACGGAAAACTGGGGACTGCCTGTCCAGCCAAAAGGGTTGTTGCATATGTAGCCCAAGGCCCCTAATCATTATCTATCAGTAGAATCTCTGTAAATGGGATGTTTTTTTTCTTGCGATTTTACTTTGCAGTAGTACTACTGTTTACTATCTGTCAGCTGTGTTAATTTTTATTATTATTAATATTGACACTTAAGGTTAGGTTCATTTCTAGGGAATTTTCATATAAAATTTGTGAAGGTTTGGTAGATGTATGATCATATTGTTTGATTAATTGGTTTTATTCTTTCTTTTTTATCGCAGACATGGATGGGGGCGGTGACGGGGGTGGCAGGTGCGGTGTTGGTGGGAGGTGTGAGTTGATTGAAACTGTACTCACATGTGAGGGTAATATTAATGACCCAGAACTCCCGAAGAAGCTCACCCACCTGGTAAATGTCCTCAAACACGTCACCCGCAGCGGTAAGTAGAGTATTACATGCAGTATTCTTTATTTTGTTAAGCTTTATGTTATGCTTGTTTCATTTTGTTAATGAAAGGGTTTTGCATTGCTGTATCACCCAAAATTGATTTTTACATTATAGTAATGCTGTATTCAGCTTCTAGTGTTAGTTTACTGTGTGGAGTCTAAATAGTCCTCTTAAGTATTTTTTTACAGGAAGTACAAGTCCCCCTAAAAATGCTGGGCTTCAATAAATTAAGTAGTTCAGTATAATTTTCTGTAAAAGAAAACATTCAAGTGTTTTTATTTTACCTTCCACAGGAAGTTGGAAGTAAATCTTTCTAACAATGTGTGGGTCCTCTTTTCCAAAATACTAGTAAAAATATGCAATGTTTAGCAAGTTATACATGCACTTTCTAATTTATATATATATATATATATATATATAAATATATTATATATCTATCTCGATTATATGTATATGTATATATATATATCTCTATATATAATATAATATCTTATATAATATATATTAGTATATATAATATATATATATATTATTATATATTTATATATATAATATATATAATATAATATATCTATATAATATATAATTAATATAAATATATATCTATATATTAATATAGATATATATATTATATATAGATATTATATATATATCTATAATATATTATAATATATTATATATATATATATATATTAGATATTTAATATATTAGATTATATATATATATATATATTATATATTAATAATATATGATATATATATATTATCTTATATCTAGAATATAGATCTAATATATTAGCTAATATATATATTATAATAATATAGATATATTATATATATATATCCACGTAAGATTCTATATATATCATATATATATATATATATATATATATATATCTTTTATTTTAATATAAGGATATCTCTATAGATATTATATATCTCTATTCTTATCGTTATATATATATATATATATCTTTCTATATATATATCTATATATTATCTATATATATATATTTACTGTGCAAAATTACAATTAAAGCTATAATACGTAATGAAAAAGATAGAACTAAAATCAGTAACAATCCCTGATATATTTAAGGGCAAATATGTTCAAGATGTACTGGAATGGGAAGATGTACTAGAGCATTCCCCCATGAAATCTCAAGTCACACTAATCTCCCTTGCATCCTGAGTTGAGGTGTTTTGCCATATATAGTCATATATGGATGGCCCCTTCAAAAGATGTGAATGTTTTCTCATTAAATTCATTTGAATATTATAGTACAAAATAAAGATAATCATATGATATGTGGTAGATTTCTTATGCCATGATGCCTGCTGCTCGTACAGGGTTAAAGGTATTGGTATAAGCCACAAATTCACTAGTTTATCTCACAGGAAAGTTGGCAGCACTAAAATTAAAAAAGTCAAACACTAAATTTGTCCTTGGAAACGAAATGACCTGGCATGTTGACCCTTTGACAGAGTGGGCGAGGGTTATCCCAGACTCATTTCTGGTAAACACACACCACTCTGGCTTGCCCCTTCTAGGATGCGAAATGATTTTCTTATATTACTTGCTGTAGAAGGGGTTACTTTCATTTTAAAGCAAATTAAATGTACTGATAGTTTGTTATCTGAATATCTAAAAACAACAAATTGCTTAGTCAGAATGATGCACTGAGTTACCATTGAGTTAGCCAAGAACAGTAATTATTTTAATTTTCTTAAATACTACAGTATTAAAAAAAAAGGTATACACGATCTATAAATTTTTTAGCATCAAGAAAAAGCAGGAAATTTGCTTTTCAGGTATATATTACAGCTCAGCATCTATGTCAGTTATGTTTAGAAAAGATAAATAAATGTAGCAATACTTAGGGAAAAATATTTGAGATTTGGAATATTGGACTATTTTGATGACAGTCCTCTTTGAACAGACTTTCCTTGCATGGATATACAGTTGGACCCCCCTGTATTTGCACTCTCCGGATTCGCGGATTTCTCTTGGGAGCGTTTCCCTGCATTATTCGCGGAAAATTCGCACATTCGCGGCATTTTCCTATGAGAAATATCCACAAATTCCTGGTTTTTTTTTATCAATTTCATCATAAAATGCTCTTTTTGTGATAAAACTTTAAAAAAACCAAGTATGAAAATGTTTAGTGGGTTTTTCTTGAGTTTCAACTAACAAAATGGGCTGTTTTTTAGTGTTTTTATAGGGGTTCCAAGCATTCTCGGGTTCTAACTATTCATTTGGGGGGGGGGGATCTGGTACGCATCCCCCGTGAATACAGGGTGATCACTGTACAGGCATTCACCAGTTATCAGCAGGGTACCATCCCTGGGTGTGTGCTGATGAGTAATAACCGCCAACAAAACCAAAACTGTGATTTATGGGGCCGTAATTGAATTGGTTACCAGCGCCATAAGCACCCTTATGGTGTTGGTAGCCGGAACTCATCTCGTTATGGCACTAGACAAACCCCACAGAACCGTATCGCCGATAACCGGGGACTGCCTTGGAGGTAAATTATTCCCCTTAACCCTTAGTGGACGGGGTAATTCATCAGTGTGCAGCACCACAGACCTGGTAAACTTTGAGGTCGGGAAAATAAATAAAAAAAAAATCTCGTCAATGGAAAGGGTAAAGTATGCAAATGCACATGGTGTAAGAAAATAAATACTAAAGAAATTCCCCTACCTTCCATGAGAAGTTGAAAATCACTATTGACAGCCATTTGTGGGGCCTCTTTTACAAGACAATAAAAAATTTTACTTAGTTATATGTACATGGTATTTTTAACCCTTACTGGCTGCATAAATATATCGACAAGCAGCTCCTCAGGCAGGGTAAACTTTGAGGTTGGCCAGTTTACGAAAAAAAACAATAGTGGCAAGAGGAAGTTATGGGGGGCCCTCTTTTACAAGACAATCGTAAATTTTACAAACATATTTTTTCTAATAAGTAAATATATTTTATTTTGTAACATTATAATCACTGCTCATACAATATCAAAACAGATAAGAAATAAAATTAGTAACAGATTCGTAGCATATTTGTTGAAAAAATCTTTGTAGAATTACATATACAACCAACATACTATCATAAAAGACAAGAACTAAAAACAACAGCAACCCCTTGGCATGTTTATGAGCAAATTTACAAAAGGATATCATGTAAGAGAGAGATGCACAACATTGTCTCTTCTTCAAGTCTCAAGCACTGCTGAAGTCGTCAAATGCCCACAAATGTGTTCTTAGTCAGTGCAAATGTTGCCATTAGTGAGTTTATGGGCTCTAAAAGTATGGCACCTCTTTTCGGCCCGATTCTTTCCAAATTGATGGAGCGTAATATTGTTTATCTACAGGAGCAATCTGTCCACTACCCCAAACCTGTTATTACTACTCCCGAGGATCAGTCCGTCCATTGAGGGTTAATAAATGAATTTATTATATTTTGTAAAATTAGTAACATTCTGAGCATAGTTGTAAAATATATACATAAATTTACTGAGAACAAAGATGCAGTAGCTTTTTTGGTCATATATTTTTTAAAAATATTTCATTCCATTTTCTTTGCAAAATTACATTTATAACTGACATACTATTATAAAAGATAAGAAATAAAACCAACAGCAACCCCTTAGTATATTTATGAGCAAATTTACAAAAAGACAGCATGTGAGACAGAGAAGACAGTACGTACATCCTCCCTTGAAGTCAAGACCAAAACTAAGTAAGCCCTGAGCCACCCAGTCTCTCATCTAGTCATTGTATGGGCTATAGCAGTAGTGGCACCTGTTTCCCACCCAATTCCCTTCAAATCGAAGGCGCGTAATATTGCTTCTCCCCACGAGCAATCGTCTACCACCCACAACCTGTTATTGCTACTCCTGAGAGCCTATCCATCCATTAAAGGTTAACCTGAACACCTCATCTTGGTGCCACCTGACATCTAAACATTTACTGTATGGTCCTTGAAAGCAGTTAGTGCCATTAGTGTACCTCACTTGGTGAACTGTATGCATTGCTATAGGGTGTTTACAGTTTACCTTTGGCCTTTAGCAGCACACCTTTGGTCTTGTATGTAACATCCATCTTGGCAATTTTGCTTCAGTCTTGCTGTCTAATCTATTCCTATTACTTCTGACAGCACTGTGGGTATTCTTCCAGGTCCACCGTTAGAACTATGTACAGTAGAACCTCTTTAAAACTGTCATTCTGTGGCGCAAGAGCTCTTGGTTCGGTTCAATTTTGAATCAGCCACTTTTAGCAGCCATGATGGTGGCACCCACATATTGTTTACAACTTTTCTCAGAAACCCTGAATGCCTGAACACAAGTGTTGACGAGGCCTTGCAGAATTGGAGGGCTCCATAACAACAACAAAGCACACAGATAAACAGCCTGAAACAAAAAGAAATCACCGGCTTAGGAGGTGAGCAAAAACTCCTGCTCTCTAAGGCGGTCAAAGAAAGACTGGTTCGTCATGAGGTTCCAAGCCCAGTCGGTGACCAGCATCTACCTTGTATACGCATGAATTGCCAGATGCCACAGATTCCTTGCTTTACAATTTCTGATTGTTTTAAAACCAGTTTCCAGCTGGTGCTAGAAGATTATCTTATTGTTAAGACAAGGTTTGTTGTCTATGAAAAATTCAAATTTATAAAAAATTTGTCATATTTGTGACTTCTATGTAGGCAACTTACCAAGTGATTACATGATCAGAGCTAGGCAATCACTTGGTAAGTATGTAAGTATGTATACATAACTTTTCATTATATCATAAAAATATAATTTTTATATATGAAACTTACTAAGTGATTACATAGCTCTGATTATGTAATCACTTGGTAAGTACAGTGGTACCTCGACATACGAAAGGCTCAACTTACGAAAAAGTGGAGATCAAAAGCAAATACGAAAAATTTTACAGCTCTACATACGAAAAGTTTTCAAGATACGAAAGGTTCTTGCTGTAAAGTCCCAAGATTCACCCGGACCACCGAGAACAATTTTAAAACTCCTGCGCCGCCAGCTGAGTAAATTCGCCACCATCCTCCCGCTCTCCCATTGGTTCCTGATGCTAGTCACCCCATAAGATCTTGCTCTCCTATTGGTCAGCTTCTACCCATTGTGCTTTAAGTATTCTATTGGTAAAAGGATGCTGTAAATTGAAAAACTTATTCATGCAACACATTTAATAATAAAAAACATTAGGTAAAGATAGAATAAAGAATAGAAATGAATGGTTATGATACTGTTTGGTAGTTTCAGTAGTTGAAGAGAGATAATGAAAATTTATGGCTTACTGTGTAAAGTGATTGCTTGGCGATCGTTCGATACTCGTAAGTGCTGGATGTAAACAGAAGTTTGGAAGTTTTTTTTTTTTTTTTTTTTTTTATTATAGTTAATGGTTACTTAATAATTATTTGAAATGAGTACATGCAATACATTTAATAAAAAAATTGTGAATTAGATATCATAAAACATAAAATAAATCAGACTACCAACAAATACGTATTTTTTAGAGTTCTTCTGTTTTAATATTATGTTACGTATATGTTTCATTATAGCTGTCAGTAACTCGGTATCTCCATTAGGTAAAGAAAGAATAAAGAATAGAAATGAATGGTTATTATACTGTTTGGTAGTTTCATTAGTTGAAGAGAGATACTAATGAAAATTTATGACTTACTGTGTCCTAGGAAAAATGATTGCTTGGCGTTCGTTCGGTACTCGTAAGACGGTAAGAGCTGAATGTAAACAATCGATTGGAAGGGTTTTTTTTGTTTGTTTGTGTATTATAGTTAATGGTTAATTAATAATTATTGGAAATGAGTACATACTGATTATTTATACATTTTATTGGCATATTCTAAGCTTTTAGCTTCTTGGTTTAGATGTCAGAATCATAGACTAGGCTACAGTAGCAACCGCTAACATAGGCTAGGCTTATTGCTAAGGGACATATGCTAAAGTCTCCTAATATATGCAGTAAAAATGGGGTTGAACATTACATGCAGTTGAATATTACTCAAGTATGTACAGTATTTTGCCTTTTTGGAGTCATATTTCTTCCGTCGGATCGGCGTCGTAACCCTAGAACATGTGTTTTAGGCCTGGAAATATAATTTACTGGGGTGTTTTGGAGGGCTTGGAACGGATTAGCCATTTTACATGTAAAATGTGGTCCAAGATATGAAAACCTCATGACACGAAGGCCGCCTCGGAACGGATTAATTTCGTATCTCGAGGTACTACTGTATACATAAAATTTAATTTTATCATAAGAATATAATTCTTTTCCCAAATTTTAAGATCTTCCTAGTTTAGTTATTAGTTTCTGCATAATTGATTTTGATAATAGAGGATAATGAGATGATAAAAATAAAGAACGAATTTCGATGATTGACCTGTGCATTTGAGCATCGCTGTGAAAAGAAAGTAATAAATGTACACAGCCATTTTTCTGGGAAAATAAACACTAAATATTCTCTAAAGAGGGAAGGATTTTTTAGTAGAGATAAAGAGTTATTCTTGGGCTTTTTACCTCTAGCAGCATCTGATCTCATGGGTGGCATATTGAATGAGTAAATATGTAGGTAGCTATATAGAAGTAATGGTAAAGACCGTATCATCTACACACACTTCTAAGAGATGAAAGTCATAGATAATATTGTGTAGATTCTGAGAATATAAAGTACAGACAGTCCCTGGTTATCGGCAAGTGTTCTGTTCCTGACGGCATGACGACAACCAAATATCAGCGATTAAAGTGCGGATTGGTGCCGAAAATTTAGTTATTGTTGTCACTAGACAAGCATCATAAAACTGAATTGCCGAAAATTGGGGACTGACTGTACACTATTATACAGAAAATTAGACACTATGAAGAAAGGAGTCAAAGATTTGAATTGTATGAGTTATAAAATGATAAAATATAAGTAATAAAATGATGAAAAGTAGCATCAGAGCTTAGCCAAGTAGTTAGCTAAATCAGCAACTAGGCTAGACTATGTTTACATAGGGCATCATTTTTCAGGGGTGTATTCTATGGTACACGACAAGATATTAGGCCGCTTAGCATCAAGCGGCCTAATATCTTGTTGAATTTTGTAGGAACGGAGAAGACTTCCGTTATTAGTTAGTGTGACAATTAAGTATCTTGAGTAATAAGGGTCCTGGTAATCTGTAAAACTAGTAGCAGATATGTGCTAACATGGAAATTGGTGACTAAGCTGGGAATTTTGCTGAGGGAATATGAATAGGTAAGAATATGTTCAAGACCCCAACCATTATAGGTATTGTTTTGGAGAAGGAAATTGCCATCTACATCAGCCATAAAAAAAAAAAAAAAAAAATTCATCTGCAGTTACTGAAGCTAAAAAGTTATGTCAAGTTTCTTATTTATGATTTGTACCATTGTACAATAGATCATGGCATCAGTGTAATTTAAGTGTTAATGAAAAGCCGTTAGTGGGACTGGTTGGAATATTTTTACTTCCAACTTCAAACCAATCTCATCCTGTCTGATTACCTTGCTGCCATACTACAATGTGTTGGATCAGAGGAAGTTTGATGATAAAGCAAGTGGTCACCAGCACAGCTTTTCTCCTTGAGCAAGCCATTTTTTGACCAGGGGTTCTAGCTCTCTGTGCTTTGAGATTTTCCTCTTACTTAACAATGGTTTATCATTACTTAACAATGGTTGTTAAGTAATGATAAATACAAATTGATTAAAAATGTCATATTCAATCCCATTCAACCAGTCCTATATCATAATGCTAATTGCCTCTGTAATCCATATGCTTTTAAGCACAATGAAAATGTATCAAGTAGTTTTGGCTTGTTAATGTTTTAAAGATACAAGTTTACTTATTTTTTGGTAAGCCTGTGATTGTATGGTATGGCAGTCAAATGTCTGCAATTTTTTATGCAGTTTCATCATTGTAAGCCCCAGAAGCTGAAGTTGGCAGAAAAGTAAATTTATAAGTGCATGTTTTTCTAAGTACTAATGGTCAAAATTTTCAGAACAGGTTAAATGAAAATTGAATGTCAAGCCTTTTTCTGGGTGTGAGGGTAATTTATCATTGTTTATTTTTCTTTTTTCGTAAATTTCAGATTGTACCTGGTTTGTTCAGAAAGTTGAGCCATGGAACAGTGTTAGAGTGACCTTTTCCATCCCCCGTGAAGCTGCTGTTCGTTTACACCAGTTGGCTCAGGCAGGGGACCAAGCATTACGTCAATTAGGCATTCTTTCTGTTCAAGTAGAAGGAGATCAGGTAGAGCACTGTTGCCTTTTCTTGGTAATTTATAGTTAGATTTTCAGGTTAAGGGCCAAAGGTAATGGTGGTTTAAAGTTTTTCTGACTATCAATTACTATTAGACCTTAACTTATTTGGGAAGGTTCTATTTTATATCTGCATAATTGGTAAACCTGGTTCAGAGGAGTTACAAAATTCTTCCATGTTTCATAGATTATTTTAATTTTGAATTTAAAGTCCTTTGTTATAGTAAACCTCTTGTCTTCTTATTCTTAATTCTACAGTAAGTTTTTTTATATTGATTGTTGCCATGAGAGCCTTTAAAGTTATTGAGGCTGTATACTAAAAATTTATCTGGTTGTCATGTATTTGCTCTCAGTTTATTACAGTAGTATACAATTAGATATGTGTCCAGACCATACATTAATTGAATCTAAAAATTATTTTTACTGTAAATGAAAACTGAAATAACAAAAAGATATGTTATTAGAGAGAAATGGACAGAGTATGAGCAGCTGGAGTGTTTCAGCATACAGACCAAGAACAGTAATGTTCTTGATGGAATAGTAGCAATAATGGTAGTTTTAGTATATCTGTATCTTTTAAATATTTGATAAAATCGCCTGTTTTCCAGGTCATCTCCCTGAAATTAGCTGGAGCTAACAATGAACCAACTGAGATTGTGTTGCGTACTGAGGGTGCTCCCAGTGATGGGGCTGGACCATCTAGTGTTGCAAGGTCTGTCACACTTGCACTGGGAAGTGCTGGGCTCATGCCAGGACCTGGAGCAGCTCCCCCACCCACTGAAGCTTCAGGTGGTAACCAGCATTTCCGCTGTCCGAATGTGGTTGCTCCAGCTGGGGATGGTATTCCTATGACCCCACGCCCCGTAACTCAAGTAAGAGCGCCTTACCCGTACGCCAGTATGAACAATGCGCCCAAAGCGCTTCCAGGACGAGAGTTGCAGCAGCCAGTAGGACCAACAATGGCTGGTCATGCCAATGTCCCATCTACTCCCAGACCCATATACAACCCCCCTCCTCCCTATCCAAGCCTTGATCCATCTAGATTGCGTGCACCTGGACCGCCTGCACCAAGACCTGCAGTACCACAGATCAATGGTCCTCAGTTTCTTGTGTCTCAGCCAAGCGCCATAGCTCAGCCTGGCCCACCTGTGTTGCCTTCTGCTGTCCAGGCCAGTCCAAACCCACAAGGAGCAGTAAATTACCCTGTTGCAGCTTCACAAGGAATAAGTAGCCGACCAACACCAACGCAGGCTGTAAAAGTGGCACAGAGGACTGGTGGAAATGTTTTGAATAGTCCATTGTTGGTTGATCTTCTTCGACAGCCTGAACATCAACCTGTTGTTGGAGTAAATAAAGCAAAGGTAGTGCTCGGAGGTTCTCCTCACGGGTCTCCTGCACCTGCATCTCCTTCATCACGTTCCACTACATCCACACCTTCATCTGACTCCCTACCACACACACCTATTTCTAATTTACCTCTACCTGCAGTGCCTGCATTATCTCCACCTCCTGCTAATTCAGCTAATTTCAATGCATCTGTAACAGTAGCCAGTTTACCTGGTTCATCTTCACAGTTCAGTACTAATTATTCAGTTAGAGCAAAAGATGGTGTACATACACACCAACAAGTGTACTCTGGTGGATCTGTCATCACGAGTACTGTAACTCCACATCCAAGATTACCCAGTAACCCAGGTGGTGGCTTACAGCAACATCCGCAGGCAACTGGTCAGCCGCCTCCTGGTCAGAGGCCACCTTATAGCACTGATCAGCGTAGAGTGGTCTTGAGTAGCAGTACCTCTGGTATTCATTCCAGAGTCCCATTGCAAACTTCTACTCGCCCAAGCACTGTTGGTGATTCAAGGGTTGTACCTCCATCACCGCCACAGTTTGGATCAGGGGGGAAGGAAAGTCAGTATTTGATTAACCCCAACACTGGCCTTTTGGAACCAAGGCCAAGTGAGAGTTCTGATTCTGAACCAGAAGCAAGACCCCCGTCAGTAAATGAAGAATTAAATTCCAATTCTCTTGTATCGGATGAAGAGTCCAACCTTAGTACTGCTTCAAAGAAAGACCATGACCAGTCTGACTCTGAAACATCAAGAGTATCATTACATAGTCTAGAATCAAGGAGATCATTGTTAGGACAGGATAAATCTAAGTACCGGGATAAGGATTCAAGCCCAGGTTCATCAAGGGAGAATAGTGTGGTTACCTCAGGCAGTACGGGGGAATCTATTAAACTTAAGCTAAAGCTTAGTAAGGCCTCAATTGCTCAAACAACTTTTGTACCAAATGCTAAAAAAGGTGATAGGAAAGAAAGATTATCGTGTTCATTATCAGGCTCTCAATTGGGAAACGAGCCACGCGTTCCAAAACTTCACATAAAATTAAATTCTGAACATCAAGAAGCAAGGATTGTTAATCCAATTGAGGATGGGGATGCCCAAAGAAATCCGGAGAAAGACTTATCAAAGGAGAGTAAAAGTAAGCGGCGAAGCTATAGAAACAAGCCTCGTAGTAGTGAGTCAGACAGTGACACCGGCAAAGCTCGTGGTGTGAAACTCAAGTGTAAAGAGAGAGGTGGAGAGGATAGTGCCACAATCTTGAAAATTTTAGATGGGAAGAAGAAAGGAGATTTGGATATAGATGAAAATCCATTAAAAGTTAAGCTAAAAGAAGGTTTAGAGGGCAGATTAAAGTCTGCACGTACACTGGAAGAAGGTCGACTTTCAGCAAATAAGTCTGAGAATTCTAAATTAACAAAGTTGGAGAGCAAGTTCAGAACGCGACCAAAAACCAAAACGCCGATCCGTAAAGTTGGTGACCTAAATAGTATGGGTGAAATAGCTAGTCACAAAATTTTGGAAACCCTACCGCCTAGTATCACCAAAGTTGCAGCTTTGCATACGCAACAGCCACACATAAATCCATCCTCTTCCTCAAGTCAGTTGCAAGCCAACTCTTCGGCTACTTGTCCTGTTTCATCTAGCATTTCTGCCTCACAGTCTGCTGGAGATTTATTCAAAACTGAACTGGAAAAGAGAGGAAGTGAGATAGTTAGAAAAAATGATGAGAAAACAGAAAATATTGTAGGAAGACTGCGTTTTAACAATCTGTCAACATTGATGAATGGAGATTTGAGTCATAGTGGCAAGCTTGTTTTAGGGCGTGTAAGACAGAAGAATCAAGGGACAGGCCAGCAACAGCAGCAGCAACCTCAGCAACAAGGAATTGATGCCCCAAGTAGCAGCAAATTGACAATCAAGAGAAAAGGCTCTGGGGAAATGCACACCCTTGAGTCACTTAAGAAGGATCTTCCTGAAGGTAAGTGTTACTGGTGTTTTTACAGTGTATTTACAATTCATTTCTAGCAAGTTGAACAGGTTATTGGTACAGATGTAGGTACATGTTCTAAATCATATTTTCATTTTTAATATTACTCCACATAAATGTAAATGATGATGAAGCAAAATTTCATTTTTATTTTTACTTTTTATGCAAGGGATGGGGGTTGGGGAAGATGCAATTTTATTACTGTTATAATTCATGAGAAAGCTGATTGTGTAAGCTAGGCATTGGCACCCTGACATTACTGGAAGTGTAATTTTTTCATATTTGGAAAATTAAAATTTTTCCCAGGTATATTTGCATACTGTTGTTTAAAATATTCTGTTGTGAAACACTGCATGTGTTTAAATCTCCTGCATTGAAAACGAGAACATGGTTCAATAAAAGTTTGCATAAAACCATGGAAATATAATAGTGAAAATTAGAATTTAATGCCTTAAATCTTGACTCTTAAAAAAGTACAGTAACTAATAAAAACTTTTTTATTGCACATTTTTTCTGACTAGTATAATATAGTCGTTAGAAATTATTTGCAGAGCTGTAGAGAAATGTTTCCTTTAGATTTTCCCCTCTTTCAACTTTTGCTAATTTTCAGTGAACCATTATTCAAGGTCAGGTAGATACATTGTATTGTGTTTTGACTATTCTTGATACTTTACATATTTGTGTTTTGACTATTCTTGATACTTTACACATGAAGAAAACTAAATTAAAAATAAATTGCAGAAGATTTAAAGTTTTAGTTGGTTATAAGGAACAGTAGGCATGCAGTGTGTACATGATTATGGGTTTACTGAAGCATTACAAAGTAACTACATACTAAGAATTTTTGTAGAATTTTATTGTTCCAATACTCCTTCCAAACATTGGAAGGAGGGTTTTATTGTTAAATAAGTAGTTGAAAATTACCTTTGCCATTTAACAATGCTTGGGTATTACTTGACCTAGTTTGATGGGACATTTCTAAAGTTTTTTTTTTATTTTTTTTATTTTTTTATTTTTTTATTTATTTAATTTTTTTTGTTAGAAATTTACAGTTTGTTGATGTATTGCAGGTCTTGGCAGTATCCCAACGTACCTGAATTCTTCGGTGATGATCAATAAGGTCTCTCATTCTCCGGAAAAATTATCTGCCCTCCGACAGGAAGATTCTACTGACAAAGGTGTTAGAAAAGTAGACATTCACAAGCATACTGTGTGTACAGATTTGGCAAGCTTAAAAGCAAACTCAGATATTACTATTCACAGTGTGACAAAGAATGAAACTCTTAGTTTAGGTAAAACTAGTGATGGTGATAGTAGAAGTTCTTGTAAATCTAAAAGTGAAGTTACGAAGATAGGGAGAGTGACTCATTTAGATGTGAATGATAGAAAAGCTTTGCAAGAGGCACTGAAAAGCTCACAGAGCTCAACGAAAAGGAATGATACTCATTCAAGTAGCATGCATGACCTTTTGAGACGTTTTAACAGTTCAACTACAGTGCCTGTCTCTTCTCAGTCTGAGAGTACAAACAGCACCTCTGGTGTCAAGGTGGGACCCAAAGCCACTGACACATCAGAAAAGGTGAAACAAGAGGTTAAGTGTGAAGAGAAAAGTGAGAGCAAAGAGTCGCACACAACAAATGTTATTTCAAGCAGCTGTGATACTAGTGTTAAACAGGAACCAGAACAGACTAATACTAATAATAAAAGTTTGGAGCAAGTTAAGGCCCCAGATTTTCCAGGAAATGTCGTTTTAACCAAAAGTGAAGTTGAGAGTCCTGATGGCACTCCTAAAGGGGAGCATGGGAGTGGGCAAGGGGGAGAAGACTCTGGTATTGAATCTATGGATGCCCTGTCTGAGAAAAGTCCAAATCAGAGTGATCAGAGCCCAAGTAGAAGGGATGAGAAGGAATGTGAGCCATTTTCTGAGAAGAACAGTGATAGAGCAGTAGGAGCTAAGGGTGAGACAAAGTCCAGTGCTACTACTAACTCAAGTGGAAGTGTTACTCGAGAACCAAAAGTAAGCTTGAAAGTCGAGGTAAAATTGGAAAATATAGATGAGAAAGATGGTGTCAGGAGAGGTTCTGGTGATAAAGGTAGCAATTCTAAATGTTCCTCACTCACCAGTGAATCTCACGGTGAAATGGACACCAAAGGATCTGCTAGTAGAGAAGCAGTTGCCGACTCAAAGCTGTTGCCATCACCTGAATCCAGTGAACAACTCCCCATAAAAATAGAAACCAGTTATGCATCTGACACAGTGTTGCCAGGTGTTTCAGAAGTTAAAAGTGATTCAGGTGTAAAAAGCGAGGCCATCGTGAAAAATGAACCCATGGTAAAAAGTGAACTTGTGAAAAGTGAACTGGTGGTGAAAACAGAGTTAGTTGACTATGTGCCCCTGAGCACAGCATCTCCAGTGCCCAAAGTCTCTGAGACTGTTGTGACTTCATTTTCTACTCCCCATTCTTGTTCAACATCCACTCCTACCACTTCCATTTCAGTATCAGAATCAACCCTAATACCTACAGACACTTGTACGTCATCATCATCGTCTGTATCTCTGCATGCATCTGCATGCTCAAGTACATTGTCATTATCATCGCAACAAAGCACAGCCTCTCTTAGGCTAACCCCATCATCAGTAGGTTTATCATCAGTTTTTCCTTCTTATGGTACTGTAAATTCATCCACTGTAACCTCTCACAGTTACACCAGCACTAACACCAACCTAAAAACTGTCAGTGGTTCCACTTCGCCTACACCAAGTGTGATAGTCCCCACCCTAAATGTTTCATCTTCATCTCCAGCATCTCCTGCATCAACTAGTCATATTTCGTCCTGTAGTCATGATACTCATAGTTACATTTCAGCAAGCACTGCACATACCCCAGGTACTTTAACTTGTGCCACCACTCACACCACGCATATGCGATCACTCTCTCCTGTCACAACATTTCCAAGTGTGCCTGATGGTCCAAAGATTACCACAACAGTTTCTGCTGTCCTGTCCAAACCATCTCTTCTGGCGCTCACGTTAACAAGACCACAGAACAGCAGTGCTCCGTCACAATGCTCAGCCTCATTAACTGAAACTTCAGTTGATAAAATGGCAGGCTTTCCAACTCCCTCAGATTTCAGTAGCAGTTTCTCATCCTCTGCTGTGTGCTGTCACCAAGCAACTCTAACCAGCACAAGTGTGACAACATCAAGCACAAGTCCGAAGGTGGTTACTCTGAAGCCCAGCACAAGCCAGGGGCAAGTTAATACCTCCCTTAATCTTCCTCCAGGGACAACTTTTCGGTTAGTGGCCCTACCAGGTAGCAGTGCCATGGCTTCCACCACCAGTCCCATGAAGGTAGTTGTGTCTCCAGTGAAAAGCCAGATCAGTCAACAGGTGACTTCAGGAATTGGAGGCATGACAGTGGTGACAGTGAAGCCGGTTGCTATGGCAACAGGTGGGGCCAAGAACAGCCACCTTTTACAGACACTCTCAGTAAGTAAGACTGAGGAATCTAGTCCTCCTTCTCTCCTCAAGGCTCACTTAACTGCTCCAACTCTCACCACAGCAGCTCAGGCCATGGCTACCTCTGTTACTAACTCTGCATCTACACCCATTGTCTCCAGCACAATGGCAAATGGTGATGATACGGAAGACCTTGACTTTGTTGGTTTTTCTAGCACACCTCAGGTAAAGTTGTTGCAACCAAGTGAGTTGAAACGTGAAATCTTGAAGCCTGAGGACTTGAATGACAGACCAGAAAGTTGTAAAAGTCCAGAAGTACTTTCACCTACTGGAGAAGAACCCACACCTATGAGAGTACATCCTCCTCTATATACTTATGGAAACAGAGAAAGGAAAAAAGATGTTGAGTCTGATGCTGAAGAGAAAGATAAAGATGAAGTGAAAACTGTATCAGAATGTGAAGGAGTTGCAGAGGTTAAATGCGATATTGCAGACTTTGAAAAAGAGAAAGATGAGTTAGGTAGTTTGAAAACTAAAGCCAAAGATAAAAAGTTTGATGCTTTGTCCATAGAAATACCCCCAGCAGATACAACTTTGCCAGATGACAAAAGACTAACTCGAAGCACTAGGCACAGTGCAAGACTAGCGAGTCCCAAGGTAAGCAGTCCCGGCGCTGAACTTAGTCCAAAGGTAGATAGAAAAAGTCCTGCATGTATGTTAACCATGGGAAAGCCAAGTCCGGTACCTGTCTTGCGACCTAGTGTCAGTCCAGCCACCAGAGGGACCAAGAGACGCAGACACGAATCTGAAAGTAGTAATGCCTCCAGTGTGAATGAGGACACTGCACTTGAGTTGTCAACAAAATCAACTCGAAGAAAACCATTTGAAAAAGCTGTGGGTGAAAAGGAGGAATGCCCAAAGGGAAAATCAACAAGACCTCGGGAAGGAGATGCTGAGTCCAAACTTATTAAAGGTATGCTATGCTTTTTTTTTTTAATTTATAGTACAGTTTAAACAGACATGAATTAGGGGAAATTTTACTGCAGTTCCAATTATATATAGTGAATTAACGATAGTTTTTCTGGAAGAGGGGATGGGTGAGGAGGTGTATACATTGCTTGAATCTTCCCTTACCATTGTAGCTTCTTGTTACTTGAAGCAAGTATTGTGTTTTGTGGAGGCTTTAGGAATAAACAATCTCAGAAGGTGTTGTAACTTTTGTACTATTTTCTCTAATACTGTACATTTTTTGCTTATTTTTCCAGGTGCATCTTATTCATTTTGTAAATTAAAGTCTTCAGGTAGTAGGACTTAAGATTGTAAATAGTGAAGTTGTTAAAGTTGACTGAAAAGACAGTAAAAAAAAAAAAATTTAAACTGATATTTGACTCTAGGATTTAAGCAAAACTTGAACTGCAAGTTATGCTTTAATCTTGATCATTATCGCAGCTTATCCAGCATGGAAAGGGGAATACGTACTTAACGTCAGGAAGTAGCGCAGCACATTGATATAATTTGTAATTGGCGTAGCTCTTGTTGGGATAGTGTTTTATTGATGTTTTTATCTTATGACAAGCCACATGTGACTGGTTTCATTTAGCTGTAAATTAGTACATGATAAATATGCAAGTCCACCATGCAACCTTTGATAATGTGATTTATAGTGCCATTTTGCAGAATCTGAGGCCTTTATCTGAGATATTGTTTTCTAAAGCTGATCATAGTATACTAGTTTGGCCACAGAAATTTTGTCTACCTTATACCTTGAGACTTACGGATAATTCACTTGTACACTAGGCCAGAGAGAGCAATTGTAAGATGCATCCAGTTGAATCTAAAACAAGTAAATACAATAATAGTACAGAATGACAGGCAGTACAGAATGACAGGCAGTTATAAATATGCAATAAAATAACAGTAAAGGAGTTGAATCTCAAATATTTAGAACAAAAGATGTACAGTATAAGTTTTTTTTTTTTGTTGGAATGAAAATAGTGATTATTCACAAACTTAGTACAATTTTTATTGCTAAATGGGCATGATTCTTATAGTATTGAACAGTTTTTGTCAGTTCGAGAATTAAGCTATAGGTAGGAGGAATGCTAAAAGTAAGATGACCTAGGCTTATAAATGTTTCAGTTTAAAAAAAACAAAAAAATTTTTTTTTTACTTTATTTTATTTATTTATTTTTTTTACAAATAAAATACATGAAAGTTTCTTTACAATAGACCAAATATAGTTATACTTTGTGCTTTGAGTGTATTATTGAATTGTGTTCAGTTTTCTTCAAGGTAGTGAAAGGTATGTTTGCTCACTTTTCGGAAATAATTTTGAGAGAATTTTTTTTTATTATTTTGTGATACCCATGAAACTTTGATTGATAGAAAGCTGTTTTTTAGCAGAAAAAGTATTTTTTTTCATAAAAGAAACATCCCCAGAAATTTAAAAAATAATCAGATAAAATGTGCTCCCAGCTTGGTTTCCTCTTGGGTGATTAACATTTGTGAATTTCTTCTACAATGACGACTTGCATTTTGTTCCAATTTCTTATGCCTTTTCAGTTTCATAGTGCATATAATTTATATATATATAATTTCACTTATGATAACAAATTTTGTATGAAGATTGTTATTCATTTGTAATTGTCTGTCTATTTATTTGTATATAGCATGATGACTTAAATACTATATATATATTTTTTTTAATTGAAAAATAAGTAAATAAACACAAAATTGTATAAAAAAATTGGCTTAATACATGTGTGGTCAATAGGAATGGGAAATTTGGTGAGTTATTCTGATCTCACATTTTCCTTGATGCTGTCACTAGAGAAAGCAATGATATTTTAGTGGGTAATGCGAGTACTAGATAAATTTTTATTTACTATAATTTGTCGCTCACAGGTCAATGAAAGCAATGAATAAAATTGTCAATTAACCCATCTAGAAATGTTTATGAGCAGTAACATTTCGATAACCTGACAAGTGAGTCACATTTTCAGATTTTGATAGATTCTTTTATGAATCTTGAGTCATCTGCATTTACCAACTTTCACGGGCCTCCTTTTCATCACCAATACATTTTCTAGTATAGGAGCTATGATTATCTGTAGAATAATGGAGAGACTGAATATTTGGGCTGCTGCTAGTTACCATTACACCTTCTGGAAAGAGGGGAACTTATATATTTTATTTAAAAGCATAAATTTTTCTCAAGATATGTTGGCTGGATGGTATATTTTCTCAGCCTTTGAAGTTTAGGTGTAGTTAAAGGTGGTACACATTTACCCCTAAGAATTATGATTTGGTGGAAGAGGTTATTTAATGATGTGTTCTGTGACAAAACATTTTAATGATTGTCTGCTGAAAAACCTTTCTAATGGTTTTTACTACTTTACAGATGACGACGAAAGCTCAGAGGATGAGTCTCTTGAAGGAGGAAGTGTAAAGAAACGGAATCCTTCAGCTGCATCAACATCAACCAATGAAGATGATGATGATTCAAGGTATAGTAATATTTGAATGATTTTTATTTGTGTAAATTTATTCAGAACTATGTATGCAAAGCTTAAATTTTGAGAACCTCTATTGAGGTTATTTAGGTACTATTATTATTATAATAAGTAAGTTTTCACTTGTATGGCCACAACTTCATTTATCACAAGTGTATGTCTGTATATAAGTAAGTAAATGTAAGTTAAATAGAAAGAAACAAGAAGTAAGAATTACATTATTCCAGTCATGTATTGAAATTTGGCTACAGAAATGTTATGTACAGGAAAATAAAAGCCATCAAGTAACCCCTTAATACATGTGAACCTGAGCTAAGGTCCAGGTAGTGGGCCAGTACTCTCCCTCACCTCATATATCTTCATTACTTTTCACAAAGTGAAAATAATAGTTATATTTAGATAGTGAAAAGGATAGTTAGAATAAAATCAGGAAGAGCAATAAATGTCAATTACTGGATGAGGAGATGCTTGTTAATATACATAATACTAATTCTTTCTGTGTTTATCACTCTTTCTGGTATTAATAAACACTACCTTAATTTATCTAGCCCTGAATCCCCAAAAACCGTGCCAAAATTTACCACATTAGCAACCCTGTTACCTTTATTCTGTCCGCCAGTTGGCAACACTGACAGTTACAAAACCTTCACTTGAAAATCAGTTGTTAACGAGCCCCCGTGCTGTTTACATCATGGCCGCTCTTTATAAATTTCAGAAACCTTTTGCGCTGTTAAAGCTCTCATTATTTGTTAATGTAGCTTTATTTTTATTTACCATTTATGAAATCCATAAAATAAGTGAATTACCTTTTATTTCTTCATTGTGGATTGTATTTTACTTTGACAAACTTTTGTGCAACTGGATTGGTCTGTGACCAGTTCAGTGGATATCCAAGATGGTTCGACTCTTCCTTCTGCTAGCAACATCAGGAATTGCCTGGTTTGTGGGACAAGGATGAGTAGCAGGGAGTATGACCCCCATGACATTTGTAACTTTTGTTGTGGACAGGTTTGTGACTTGAGACTTCTCTTCAAAAACACTTTTCCTTGTCTCTCTGATGAGAGCCAAGAGGTGGGTGAACTACAAGCGCACACTTTTCTTGTAGCCAGATCTGGACAAGACATGATTTTGTCTTACCTTCCCGAATTTGTTGCAAAGACCTAATCGTCTGATAATCCCGTTCCCAGGTCTTTCTTTTGTTCTGAAGTCGCCAATCGACTGTCAGTAATTTGAATGAGGAATTGGTTCTTTGTCCTGTAAGGGTCTCTCATGCTACTTAATCACACGAAGAACATTCAGGGTTGTCCCTGTCATCTGTTTGTTTCACTCCGAAATGTCAAGAGACCTATGTCGAAGAATGGTGTATCCATTTTCCTCAAGAGATCTTAGTTTTAAAACTGGTGGTTCGGTTGCCCGTGAAGGCCAGGCGCCGAGAGCACACAATATTAGAGCAGTCACCACTTTGGTAGCTTTTATGAAGAACGTCTCTGTCACCAAGGTGCTTGAGGCGGTGACTTGGCATTCTAATTCTGTTTTTGCATCTTTTTATTTAAGAGATTTATCTAGTTCTAGGTGACCTTCGTTGTTTGGGTCCATTGGTGACGGCAGGACAAGTCATCAGACAGGTGAATTAGGTAGTCTTCCTGTTTTACGTATGGTCGCTACCCGTATTTTATTTTTTGTTGTATTCTTCTTCTTCTTCTTCTTCTTCTTCTTCTTCTTCTTCTTCTTCTTCTTCTTCTTCTTCTTCTTCTAAGTTCCACGCTGGACGAGTGGTTTTCGAGCTGGGCTGCCAATCCGGTGGTCCCAGGTTCGATTCCCGTCTCGGTCAACGCGGAATCAGAGAAATTTATTTCTGGTGATAGAAGTTCATTTCTCGATATAGTGTGGTTCGGATCCCACAATAAGCTGTAGGTCCCGTTGCTAGGTAACCAATAGGTTCCTAGCCACGTAAAAATATCTAATCCTTCGGGCCAGCCCTAGGAGAGCTGTTAATCAGCTCAGTGGTCTGGTAAAACTAAGATATACTTTACTTTTCTTCTTCTTCTTCTTCTTTTTTTTTTTTTTTTTTTTTGCATTATAACTTTTTTGGGCAGGTTTTGGTTTAGTTATAATGGGAATTAGGCAGTTAGGTATTTCCATTGTCAGTGTGATATTGGACTAGTCACTGGGTTGTCGCCAGCAGTCAATTCTGACTTGGGACTAGCCACTGGTTCGCCTATCCTGATGACTCGCGCTTCTTCCATTCTGTCTGGACATGGAATTAGTCAATGGGTTGTCTGCTGCCGTCTGGCGACTTGTTTGCCATCTACTTTTTGTCTCTCCTTTTTCTCGTAGTCAGACACTTGCATGAGATCAGGCAACATTCAGTAGCTCTTGAGTTTATTTTTGACAAAATTGGTTGTATTGTTACACCCCCTGATGATCGCTTAACATGAGACTAGTTTGGACTGTTAGGCACTCATCCTCCGGGACTGAGTTGCCTTTCGCTCTGTGCTGCTTTACTCCTGGCACCAGAAAAGCTCAAGTCAGGAGTCACTCATGAGACGATATCGCTGCTGGTGATGTTGGGTTGCATTGATACACCCCAATGTTTGCTTAGCATTGAATGGATGAGACAGTCCTTTGGGAAAGAGTTGCCAATAACCCATTCTTCTCTCTCTCTTGGCACTAGACAGCACGAGTAAGGAGTTGCTTATGAGACATTTTTGCTGTCACTGACGGGTTGTGTTACATTCCCAATGTTCGCTTAATATTGAAGCTCTCAGGCGATTCAAGCGCTAATCTTTCAAGACAGAATCTTCAATTTTCCTGTGCTCCTCTCCCTCAGTGCCAAACATTTGTTATGTTAGAGAGCAGTTGTTGCCGGTGGTTTTAGTGCTTGATGAAGTCATCAGGGATGTAGCCTTTCTGTCCCCGATGTTGTCTGACTTGTCACCTGGTTGGTCACCTAATTTTTGTACAGATGGATTGACTATGCACTTACTCCTTGTCCTTTATTACCGCAGTTCGTCTGCATTACGGTAGGAGACTTAGAGTTATTAGTATCTTAGACTTAGGGTTGAGTTATTAACTTAACATATGGTTTATATTTCTTTGTTGTTTTTGATTATATATTGTATAATTGTTATGGTTATTTTATGCATTGTTGAAATATGGTGGGTGTCCTATATATGGACAGCATGTGGTAGATTCTAGAAGGTGTCTGTTGATGTATTTAAGTTGTGTTGTGACGTCATAGGCTGTGACGTCATAGACAAGATGGCGGCGGCGTCGGCAGGATGTAAACAATAACACGGTGCAGTAGAAAGCACGTGTTTGTGGTGTGTGGTTGGTATGGGAGAGCTCTCTGTCTGGTAGGAGTTTTTTGGGTCGTAAGTCTTGTGGTGCTGTTGTTCTAAGGTGATTTCTGGAGTATACTGGAGTTTGAGAAAGCGTACAGGTGGGTAGATTATTCTTGAAATAAAGGGGTTAGGCTAGGCTAAAATTCAAACTGGTAGCAGAGCGTGGTTGATCAAAGATGCCTTGATCCGACAGTGAACAAAGGGAGACTACTAGATGGAGAAGGGAATGTCCTAGGTTTAGCGGGATACAAGAAGAATACAAAGAATGGAAAGGTCAAGCCGAAGATTGGCTATTGTTGTATGGAGAAGATACAAAATACCCGGCGATAGAAATGAGAATGAGCTTAAAAGGGAAAGCCCGAGAGCTAGTGGAAGCATTAGATAAAGATAAACTTACTGGTACAGAGGGTCCAAAGTTAATCCTAGAGAAACTAGATAAAGCCTATCTAAAAGACTCGGTAATGGAGAATTACGGCAGAATAAAAAGATACCTTCTAATAAGAAGAGAATCTAGTGAAAATATGGCGGACTATTTAATTAGATACGAGAAGGCAGCATCTGAGTGTGAAAGAGCAATGGGGAAAGGCGCGCTTGAAGGGGATGTCAAGGGGTATCATGTAATAGAGCAAGCAAATCTCACGGAAAATAAAAAACAAATGGTATTATCGGCTTGTGGGCAAGAAAAGCTAGAGTACGGAACAGTGTCGCAAACAATGAAAAGACTATTTGAGGATTAGGACTAAAGAGGAACGGGAATGGTGGGGTTCGTCAGAAGGCAATGCCAGTTCTGGGAGAGGGAGGGAAAACCAAAGATATCGGGGAAGATGGAACCGAGGAAGGGGTGGTAGAAATCCTATAAACAAAGAAGGGAAGGTAACAGTATGTGCAATATGCAGCTCAAAATGGCATTGGGCTAGGGATTGTCCTCAGAATTTTCATAATAGGAAGAAAACTGAAACAAGACTAGAAGAAAATAAGCTGAAAACAGAAACTGGGACAGAAGAAGAAGAGGTTTATGTAGGAGAAGTTAATAAAATAGTGGAAGCATCATGGGAGGTGGTTGATGCAATTTTGGACACAGGGTGTAAATCAACAGTTTGCAGGGAATTGTGACTAGCACGTATTGTCATGGATTTGAGTCAGGAAGAGTTGAGGAGAATGAGGGACACTAGGACAGAGTCTAATAAAGTGTTTAATTTTGGTGAGACATCTTATAAGTCCAGAGGAATAATAGAAATACCTGTGATACTAAAAAACAGAAAGTTTTATTTGAAGACGGAAATTCTGCAAGGTGATATACCCTGGCTGATAGGTAAGCAAACCATGAGTAAAATGGGTATGACCCTAAATTTGAAAGAAAATTGTGTCATAATAGAAGTATTAGGGGGAATGAAAGTAGAGTTAAGAGAAGACGAACAGGGTCATTTAAGAGTACCTATAAGGAGGAGGAAGGTAGAAGAATTATTACTGGAGGGTTGGAAGGGAAAGAATCCGAGGGAAATTAAGAACACAATGAAGAAATTACATTTACAGTTTGGTCATGGCAGTGGAGATAAAATATGGAAGCTAACAGAGGAAGCACAATGGAGTAATGGGTTAATTGAAAAAGAAAAAGAGGAAATAAGAAAGTTACTTACGGAACTGATTGAAAATTGTGATGTTTGTAAAAGATACAAAAGAAACCCCGCCAAACCAGTAGTAGGCTTTTCTTGGAGTAAAACGTTTAATGAAGTCGTAGTGATGGATGTGGGAGAGATATAAGAGAGAAAGTTCTTGGTAATAGTGGATATGGCAACGAGGTATTGTCAGGCCTGTTGGATAAAAGATGAGAAACCAGAAACTATAATAAAGATACTTTTTGAGTGCTGGTTTGCTATATTTGGAGCGCCCTCCAAAATATTGTCAGATAATGGGGGAGAATTTCAAAATGAAAAAAGTAAGGAGGATGGCAGAAAAATGGAATATTAAAGTATTAGCCACAGCATCAGAATCTCCGTGGAGCAATGGATTATGTGAAAAGACCGTAGGCATGATCAAGGGAAGTGTAAGGAAGATGATGGAGGAAGAGGAAGTAGATTGGTCCATAGCTTTGAAATGGGTAGTGAGTGCTAGGAACTGTTTAATGAATAATGGGGGTTTCTCTCCCAACCAATTAGTATTTGGAAAAAACCCTTCACTGCCTAACCTAATGGGAGAAGAAAGTTCAAGTCCTGCAAGCAGAGAAAAAGGGATGGAAGAGGGTATGGTAAGGGACACACTGAATGCAATGCACAAGGCCAGAGAAGCATTATTAAAAAATGAGTCTTGTAATAAAATAAGAATAGCGCTAAACAAAAACATCAGAGAACATAAATTTGAAGAAGCAGTGGTAGGAGATGAGGTATTCTATAAGAGGGAAAATGAAAATGAATGGAGAGGACCTGCTCAGGTAGTGGGAGTATCGGGTAAAACAATAATAGTCAAACATGGGGATTCTTTAAGAGAAGTAGCTAGGATACATGTGACAAGGATTCAACGACGATCACCAGATATCGGCTAGAATAGATAAATCCCATGGGGTGAAAGGTAGATCAGATGGCCCAAATGAAGGGAAAGTAGATTGGCTAGAAGGAGAGGAGATAATAGGTGAGAGAAGGAATGCAGACACAGAAGAGACTATAGAAAGAGAGTGATAGAGGAAACAGTGGAGATAACGGGCAAAGTGGGTCAATAGAAGGCGAGTTAATGGAAGAGATACCAAAATTCAAAAAGGGAAATAGAGTTAGAGCTATAAACAATGATACAGGACAAGTAGAAGAATGGTCTATATTAGGCCTTGCAGGAAAAAAAAAAAGATCAAGCCAAGCATGGGTTGATTCGTACAATGTACAAGACTCACAGTCAGGTGACAAAGGATGGGTTAACTTGAGGGATTATAGTCAGGTAGAAAAAATTGAAGATGAAGAGGAGGTGTTGCTGGGATTTGAAAATAGAAGAGTAATGGAAGCTAAAGAAAAAGAACTTCAAAGTTGGAGAGATAACCAGGTATATGAGGAGGTAAATGATGTTGGACAAAAAGCTATATCTACAAGATGGATAGTAACTGAAAAGATAAAAAGGGGGGAAAGGATATTTAAAGCAAGATTGGTAGCTAGAGGGTTTGAAGAAGAAATGGCAGAGTGGGAAAAGGATGCTCCCACATGCAATGCTGAAATTTTAAAATTCTGTCTAACTATAATAAAGGTGAAAAATTGGAATTGTTATACATTGGATGTCAAAACTGCATATTTACAAGGTGACGAGATACAAAGAGAAGTGTATTTGAAGCCACCAAGGGAAGATTGTTGGAGGGGATTATGGAAGTTGAAGAAAACCGTCTATGGGCTCAAGGATGCAGCAAAAGCATGGTATTGTAAAGTGGTGAAAGTAGTGAAGGAGCTTCAAGGTGAGAGAAGTAGACTAGAACCTAATATATTCTTTTGGAAAAAGGACAATAATTGGAAGGCAATTTTGTGTACACACGTAGATGATATTTGCTACGGAGGAACTGAAGGATTCTTAAAGGAAACGATTGGGAGATTGAAAAGGAAATTGCAAGTAGGAGAACAAGAGAGTAAAAGGTTCAAGTATATAGGAGTAGTAATAGAGCAGAAGGAGAATAGATTTTCCCTTAATCAGTGGCAGTATATAAATTCCATAAGAGAACCAGAGGCTAGAAGATATACGGGTAATAGAGTGCTAGAACAAAAGGAGTTAACAGAGTATAGATCAGTGGTAGGACAGCTGAATTGGGTATCACTACACACGATGCCAGAAATATCATATGATATTAGCGAATTAAGTAAAGTATTTAAAGAATGAACAACTCAGGATATGAAGAAACTTATTAAAATTGTGAGAAAAACTAAGAGCATGATGGGCGGAGTTACAATAAGTGAGATGGAAGAAGAAAGGGTTTATTGGGAAGCCTATGCAGACGCTTCATTTGGAAACATAGAAGATGGCCATACTCAACTGGGTTATATTATTTCCTTGACAGATGGGAAGAGGAGAAGTCCCATATGGTGGAAGTCTAGGAAATCCAGGAGAGTGGCAAAATCCACCATTGAGGCTGAAGCCCTAAGTGTTGGGGAAGCTGTAGAAGGATTGATATATTTCAAGCATTTGTGGGAAGAGGTAGTAGGAGGGAGAAATTTAGAAGCCTTGGTTAACACTGATAGTAAAACACTAATGACCGCCATCAAATCGAGCACTGGTGTAAGTAGCAAGAGATTAAAAATAGATATTGCTGCAATAAGGGAAACCATTGAATCCGGGGAAATAAAGGAGGTGAGATGGATAAAAGGAAAGGAGCAAGTGGCTGATGTATTAACTAAAGCAGGAGTTTCAGGGGAATGTATTAGAAATTATGTAGAGGGTAAAGAGTTGGAGGACGAAGGAAATTAAGAGGGGAATACTAGGTTAGGAAACAGTCGGAGGGGAGGGAGAAAGAGATAAGTGTGATTATATATTGTATAATTGTTATGGTTATTTTATGCATTGTTGAAATATGGTGGGTGTCCTATATATGGACAACATGTGGTAGATTCTAGAAGGTGTCTGTTGATGTATTTAAGTTGTGTTATGACGTCATAGACAAGATGGCGTCGGCAGGATGTAAACAATAACACGGTGCAGTAGAAAGCACGTGTTTGTGGTGTGTGGTTGGTATGGGAGAGCTCTCTGTCTGGTAGAAGTTTTTTGGGTCGTAAGTCTTGTGGTGCTGTTGTTCTAAGGTGATTTCTGGAGTATGCTGGAGTTGGAGAAAGCGTACAGGTGGGTAGATTATTCTTTTGTGTAAAGAAATAAAGGGGTTAGGCTAGGCTAAAATTCAAAGTTTTATGTCCTTTTATTAATTTCTTCTTTCTATTTCATTAATCGGATTATGTTGGTTCCTCATATTCTGCCCGAAAGGGAAATTTCATTCAGATTCCCTCCCTTTCAGTGTGGTTAATCAAGCTAGATAAATTATATTAAGGTAATGTTTATTAATAAAATTTTATGATAAATTAATATTAATAATACCTGTATAATTTATTAGTCCCACCCATCCTACCCCATGATCTGCCTATCTCAACTGATTTTTAAGGGAAGATTTTTTAACTCAAACGGCAGTGTTGCCAACTGGCGGACAGAATAGGAAGTAACAGGGTTGCCAGGATTTAGGGCTAGATAAATTATACAGGTAAATATTATTATATTAACCCTTAAACGCCGACTGGACGTATTTTACGTCGACATTTTTTGTCTCTCGGGTGCCGACTGGTCGTATTTTACGTCGACATACAAAAGTTTTTTTAAAAATTCGCGGGAAAATACTTATAGGCCTACCAGCCTAAAACTTTTGAATCACGCGCCTTGGGGGATGCTGGGAGTTCACGGATCAAGGTGTTGTTTTGTTTACAATCGTTACGCAGGCGCGCAAGCGCGAATTTCTTTGCTTGCCGCACTAAAAAGTATCTGTGACGCATCTCGGAAATTATTTCGTCACTTTGACATAATTTTTTTACCATTTTAAATTAGCCGTTACATGGAGTATTATATATGAAAATGTGCGCATTTTTATGTAGAACACAACAAAAAAATACTAATTGATTGTAGCTTTTATCAGTTTTGAGATTGATTTTCATATCAAATAACGATAAGTGCCAAAATTTTTTCAACCTTCGGTCAACTTTGACTCTACCTAATGGTCGAAAAAAACGCAATTGTAAGATAAAACTCTTATATTTTTAGTAATATTCAATCATTTACCTTAATTTTGCAACTAATTGGAAGTCTCTAGCACAATATTTCGATTTATGGTGAATTTATGAAAAAAACTTTTTCCTTACGTGCCGCCGCGGTAACTCTTTCCGAAAAAAAATCATACATGCGATTGTGTAATGTTTGCACCATTTTAAATTAGCCGTTACATAAAGTTTTTTTTATATATGAAAATGTGTGCATTTTTATGTAGAACACAACAAAAAAATACTAATGATTGTAGCTTTTATCAGTTTTGAGATATTTTCATATAAATAACGATAAGTGCCAAAATTTCAACCTTCGGTCAACTTTGACTCTACCTAATGGTCGAAAAACGCAATTGTAAGATAAAACTCTTATATTTTAGTAATATTCAATCATTTACCTTAATTTTGCAACTAATTGGAAGTCTCTAGCACAATATTTCGATTTATAGTGAATTTATGAAAAAACTTTTTCCTTACGTCCGCGCGGTAACTCTTCCGAAAAAAATCATACATGCGATTGTGGTAATGTTTGCACCATTTTAAATTAGCCGTTACATAAAGTTTTATATATGAAAATGTGCGCAATTTCATGCACAATACAACTAAAAACAACCCATGGTTGTAGCTTTTATCAATTTTGAAGTATTTTCATATAAAAAATAAGTGACAAATTTTCAACCTTTGGTCAACTTTTGACTCTACCGAAATGGTCGAAAAACGCAATTGTAAGCTAAAACACTTATGTTCTAGTAATATTGAAGCATTTACCTTCATTTTGCAACAAATTGGAAGTCTCTAGCACAATATTTTGATTTATGGTGAATTTATGAAAAAAATAACATTTTCTTTACGTCCGCGCGGTAACTCTTCCGAAAAAATCATACGTGCGATTGTGGTAATGTTTGCACCATTTTAAATTAGCCGTTACATAAAGTTTTATATATGAAAATGTACACAATTTCATGTAGAATACAACTAAAAATAATTGAAGATTGTAGCTTTTCTCATTTTTGAAATATTTGCATATAAATCACGATAAATAGAAAAAAAACCACGTTCGGTCAACTTTGACTCTACCGAAATGGTCGAAAAACGCAATTGTAAGCTAAAACTCTTACAGTCTAGTAATATTCAGTCATTTATCTTCATCTTGAAACAAATTCGAAGTATCTAGCACAATATTTAAATTTATGGTGAATTTAAAAAAAAAAACTTTCCTTCCCTCCGCGCGCGGATTCTCCGCCACAAATCTCCGAAATGTGTACGTCCCATTCTCGGAATATTTGCTCCATTTCATATTAGGCATTTCATAGAGTTTTATATATGAAAATGTGCGCAATTTCATGTAGAATAAAACTAAAAATATTTGAAAGTTGTAGCTTTTCTTATTTCCGAAATAATTGCATATAAAAAAATATATTTAAAAAAAATTCGACATTCGGTCAACTTTAACTCGTCAGATATGGTCAAAAACTGCATTTGTAAGCTAATATTCTTATAGTATAGTAATATTCAATCATTTGTCTTCATTCTGAAAGAAATTGGAAGTCTCTAGGACAATATTTAGATTTATGGTGAATTTTTGAAAAAAAATATTTGTTTACGTCCGCGCGTTACGAATTCATGCATTATTTTGTGATAATATTTTCTCTGTGTTGCTTTTATCGTTTTACAATGTGTTATATACCAAAATGATCGCAATTTAGTGTACATTACAACGAAAAAAAAAAGTAACTTGTTACCTTTAACCGTTTTGCGCACAGCGCGATTTGAATACAATTATATATGAAATTTCGTTTTTGCGCTATCATATATCGCATTATTTATATATGATAATGATAATTTTTTTCATTTCTGATGGTTGCATACTAAACTTCAGGCAATGCCAAAAAAAGGAGCCAAAAATGAACTCTTAATCTGGAAAACTAAGCGCGCTGTGATTTTTTGAAAAAAATATTTTTTCCACTTCCGCGCTCACTCTGAAACACCTCCGGCACACGGGAGACATTTTTTTTTTTTTTACGGCTTCGGCGTTTAAGGGTTAATTTTATTATAAAAATTCCATTTCAGTAGCTTAATAAAGGTTCAACTGGTGGTGGCAGTGATGTACTAAATATGCCTCTGGTTATGCCCTGAATGTTCCTAGGTTCACCAATATTACATTTTTTAGACAGTTGATAGGTTCTCCATGCATGTTCCTTCTGGGTCCACCCACAGATATAGCGGGGTATATAATAATACAGCAGGTACAAGGTCTGTCTGACATTCAGCCAGCTACCAGGCCAAGTGAAACTAATTGTAGTTAGTTTAATGGAAGGGCTGTTGATTTTGTTCAATATACTTTTAACCACCTTATAAATATGGGGGATGGTTTTAACAATTTGTTTGAAAAAGCACTCGCTGAATGATTATGGACATGGCAGTGTTTATCTTAATATTGCTCTTAGTTTTTGGATGCGCTTAGTACGTATAAACCTGGTTTATGGTGTAATATAAAACTGATTACTTTAATCTCTTTGTAAAGTTTTTGGAAATACAAAACAACAAGAAGGCAAAATGATGTACAAGTGCACCAAAACTTTTATGGGGAAAGTATCATTTGACAACATCATAACAAGCATTGAGAGTAGAATGATATCATTTAATGTCGTGAGATATCAACGAGTTTCGTGTGGGTTGCCAAATGGAGTTGTTATAGGCAGTAGATAGGGATGATAAAATTCTTATAGATGAACAAGTAGGGTTTAGCAAAGGCAG
This sequence comes from Macrobrachium nipponense, assembly GCF_015104395.2. NCBI lineage: Eukaryota > Metazoa > Arthropoda > Malacostraca > Decapoda > Palaemonidae > Macrobrachium > Macrobrachium nipponense. The sequence continues at coordinate 52,515,179 of NC_087219.1, read as the reverse complement.
GAGTTGCAAGGATGCAAAGGCAGGAGTTGCAAGGATCAACATTTGTTAGACATTTGGCGGTGTATGGAATTTATAAATTACCTTCTGATGGTTTTGTTGATTATTAGAAAGCATTTTATAGTGTCACTATGGCATCCTCATTAAATATGCAAAGTGAATTGAAGTTGTCCATTAGTGTGCAAAGTTAATGCTGAATTTTGTGAAAACAGATGCTACAAGAGAATGAGTCTCTCTCTCTCTCTCTCTCTCTCTCTCTCTCTCTCTCTCTTTCTTTTAAGAATGGCTAATTTAAAAGAAAAACTAAACAAACTCATTAATGAAAAGAGGAAGAAAGAAAAACTAAACAAACTCATTAATGAAAAGAGGAAGATATGCTCATGGTATAAGAAAAAAAAAAAATTCTGTACCTTCCATGGAAAGTTGAAATTGAATATTTTGTACATATATGGAACTTTCCCAGTAATTATATAGCTAAGAGCTTCCTTATTACAGCAGTCTAACAATTGAAAATATGCATTAGTGTTAGTTTCATTTACAGTATAACTAGAATGCCAGACCCTCTGGGCTTATATAGGTAACAACCTGGCAGAGAGTTCGATTCGTGTTGTGCTGGCTCCCGGTTAACATTAGTGGTTTAGGCAGCTTGCTTCATGTATATTGTGTTGATGAGTTTGAAGTTCTGGTGAAGTACAGTTTTGTTTTGCAATAGAGAAATCTTTTGAAGGTCTGTTCTACCACAACTAGTGGTAGGTTTTGTGCAGATGGTTGTAAAACCAGGTTAGCTAAATCTTGTTGCAATCCACATACCAAATGTAGTAAATGTAGAGGTCAAGAGTGCAAGAAGAAATCACTTGGTTGAATGTTGTGAATGGGACGACAAGCAATGGAAAATTTTATGGTTACATCAGGACAAGATGGATAAGGATAGAAAGAGGAAGGGCAGTTGCTGTGGCTGAAAGTAAATCTAGTTTAGAATATGTTAAAGCTGCTGAATTGGAAGAAAATAGCATGATTGTTTTGCCTGTAATCCTGGTTGCTTCTCCAATCCTGTCTACTCTTGCTCCTGTGTCGTTAACTCCTATTCCAGGTTCGCTTGCTCCTGATCCCAACACCATTGCTGCCCTTGAGTTAAAATTTGGTAAAAGTTTTAATTTTTAGTTAGCGCGATGAAGGAACTTTGTGCCTCTGTTAAAGCCTGAATGGAAAAAGGCAATCAATCTAGTGTTAGTGCTCTGGATGGAAGACATAGCGGAGGTTTAAGGGGGACTGTTGATGTTTGCCCCCGTGCAGTTGAACCTGCTGGCAATCCCCAGGTGTTGACAGTGTCGCTGGAAAGGCATCTCCTTTGATGCTCATGATCTGTCATCGGAGTCGGATGGCTCAACTCCCAACAAGAGTCATTGTGAGTGATTTCAAGATGTTTAGCACCCCCTCAAGAGAAAGTCCAAGTGACGTGGATAAGTCTCCTGTTCTCCAAAGAGGACTAACGAGGACATCTTCAGTCCACAACCTTCATGCAGCTACACAATGTCACCTCCTGCTTTGTCGGCTCCTACCCTTCGTGCTGCCTGGGAGAGTCCAGAGTTGTTCGCTTGTGGATTGTCAGAGTGTGACTGCTAAGTATAAGACGGATTCTTCAGGGTGAATTTCAATGGCCTTGAAATCCTGCCCTGTCTTGGATTTACCTCTGAGTCATGGACATAGTTCTGAAGCGGTGCAGTACTCTTGTTCGACTGAATGCTTAGCACCAATGGCTACGCACCTGCCTTCCCCGACAGCTAAGTCAAGAATGGTTTTGCCTTGCTCTCGGTCATATTCTTCGACTCGCGATCCTTTGCTCGGTCCACTTAAACGCCAGTTGGATGACATCAGGTCTTGGATAAGGAGAAGGAGAAGGAGGAAGAACAGGATGTGTCTCCTACATCTTCCTATTGTGCATTGTTGAGATATTTTCTCAACTTAACAGATTTTTTCTCTCCTGCGGCCCCAGCATCCCCGTCTTCAACTTTCATCATGACGAAACCCACTTCAGGTAGATTGGCTTTGCCCAAGTTGGCTCTCTCCTCGTCAACTCAACGATGAAGGTTTTGAGAGATGTGGACTCCTGGTTAGCTTCGAAGAGAGAGATGGGTAAAGCTTCTTTTACTTTCCCTCCATGCATGTTGATAAAGAGGAGTCACTGATTTTACGACACTGGGGAAGCTCCTTCCCTTGGGGGTATCTGCCTTCTCCCAGGGTGACTTCTCGGGGCCTCATTGACTCTGTTAGGCATTCGGCTTTTTCATCGGCTAAAGTCAGGCTCTCGTACTCAGAAGTGGATCACCTTACTAGGAGTTTATTTGAGGTTTTAGAAGTATATAGCCATTTAGATTGGACAATCGGGAAGTTAGCAAGGAAGATAGAAGATGGCTGGGCGATTGCAGAAGATGTCGCAGCAGACTTGTTGGGTCTTTATCATGCGCGGACAAAGCTATTAGGGACGTATCAGCAAAGTTAGCATTGCTCCTCTCTTTCTGTATTTTGAAGTAGAGGGATTTGTGGTGTTCCTTCACTACCAAAGGCTTGACTACAACACAGAAGTCTGCATTACCTTTTGCCCTGCTGATCAAGAAACACCTGTTTCCGCAAGATTTGGTGCAACAGGTTTTGTCATCACAGCAGAAAAAGTTGACTACAATCTTTTGATGCAATCTTCGGAACGTCCCAAGGAACTTCAGATTTACCTCAATAGGTCATTTTCTCCTCTCCAATCCCAAGTCTTTCATGGGGCAAGACAGAGAAGCCAGCAAGGACCCCGTACTAACCTGCTACCTCCAACCAGGTCTATCAAGAGACTACCTACAAGACTGCAAGCAAGAAGTGAGGAACGCATCCTTTGTGTGCCAGTAGGAGCCTGGTTGGGCTTTTTTTTTTTTTTAATGGAGTATGAGAGGAGTGGGACCTTGGGTAGTTAAGGTTTTGCAGCAAGGTTATGTCATTCCCTTCAAAGAAGGCCTACCTTTGGTCAAATTGCCGATAGCATTACCTGCCTACTTTGCGAAATCAGAGAAGTTTACAACCCTCTCTCAGGAGGTAGAGTTACTGCTTTGCTAGAGAGCAGTAGAAGTAGTAGAAGATCAAAACTAGGGGGGCAGTTTCACAATAGACTCTTCATGGTCCCCAAAACATCCGGGGGCCTGGAGGCCAGTTTTAGTTGTAAGCGCTTGAATCATTTTGTTTTCAAGACAAAATTCCATGTGGAGACCAATAGTCAATCATGTCCGCCATCCATTGGAGGGACTGGATGGTGACCTTGGACATGAAGGATGCATATTTCACGTCCCTGTACATCCGGAGTCCAGAAAGTTTCTCCGCTTTGTTTTTCGAGGAAAGGTTCTCCAATTCCAGGCTTTATGCTTGGGCCTGTGAAGAGCGCTGCAGGTCTTTACTCGCATACTGGTTCCACTGGTCAGGTGGCTTCATCTGTCGGGAGTAAACATCTTTTGTTATTTGGGCGACTGGCTACTCAGAGCTTATTCAAAGGACAAATGCATTGAGGATCTGTCAAAACCTCACCTTCTGACAAAGAAATCGGGTATTTTGGTAAACACTGAGAAATCTCAGATCGTTTCCACTTAACGGATTCTTTATTTGGGAATGATTCTGGACTCTTGGAATTTTCTGGCTTTTCTTTCCCTCAAAAGAATAACCCCCTTTGCATCAAGTGGTTCCTGTCCCTTCAAGAATGCTCGGCTCAATGAAATGAGCCTTCTGGGCACACTGACCTCAGTCAAAAAGTTTGTGAATCTAGGGAGGCTTCACAAGAGGCCACGCAATTCTTCCTAAAAGCAAATTGGAGCAAGAAAACCACAAGATTCATTCAGTGGTGGTTGTCAGAAGAAAGACTTCAAAAGGGAAGTCTCTCATGCCGTTGAGCCCATACCTAGACTTGTATTCAGATGCCTCAAACCTAGGTTGAGGAGCTCATCTGGGGAACAGGGAAGTGTCGGGAACGTGGCTGGAGGCGTTCAGAAATTCCCACATTGTACATGTAAAGGAGTAAGGCAAATTTTCTAGGACTGCAACCCTTTTTCTCCCTAATTCGAGGGAAAACATCAACGATCCACTGACAATTCTATGGCTGTCGTATGTCGGGGAAAAAGGGGAACTCATCCCTTTTCAGGTGTCGTTGCTGACTTGTTTCATCCGAGGGAAGATGGATGTCCTAGTGGATGCCCTATCGTTCTGACTTGTTTCATCCGAGGGAAGATGGATGTCCTAGTGGATGCCCTAAGTCGCTAGAATCGGGTCCTTCCGATGGAATGGACTTTGAATCACATAGTGTGTGGGGGACCTTTGGAGGCTATGGAGCTGACCTTCCGTAGACCTCTTTGCAACTTCAAAGAACCACAGACTCCCAAGATTCTGTTCTCCAATTTCGGAACTCTCTTGCCTTGAGGACAGGTGCGATGTTGCCAGACTGGATCGGTGTGGATGTCTACTCCTCCTCTTCTCCCTTTGGTATGATCAGGGAGATCATAAACAAGTTTAACTTAAACCAGACCATAACAGTGACTCTAGTGGCCTCCTTTTGGCCATGGAAATAGTGGTTCCCAAACTTGATGTAACTATTAGTCGATTTCCCCAGGTTACTACCTCAAAAACAGTGTCTTCTCAGACAACCACATTTTCATAGGTTCCATCTAGGACTGTCCGCTTTAGCTCTGACAGAGTACAGACTGTCGAGCACCTCATTAGATCGAAAAGATTTTCTCAAAAAAAGTTACGAAGGCTACCACCTAATGCAGACGACGAATTATACCAATCTAAGTGGTCTACCTGCAGAGAGTGGTGTAGCAGACACAAGGGGTCCTCTTCTGAAACAACTAAGTCAAATTGCAGATTTCCTTCTTTACTTTAGGAAGTCCAGGAAGTTTTTGACATCTACGATCAAGGGCTATAGAAGCTATGCTTAGTTCAGTTTTCAAGCATAGAGGACTAGATTTGTCATCAAATCAAGATTTAAAAGTGACCTTATTAAGTCTTAGGATGTCAATGAAACAAGTTTGAAGTTTGTTCTGATGATATTTCTTCAGTCTGATTCTCTCAGGAACCTAATGAGGAAAACCATCTTAGTGGTTTTGGCAACAGCAAAGTATGTTAACAAAATCTGAGCTACAGAAGAAAGGATCAGATTTTCACAGGGGGATGAGATATGTTCCTTCTCTCGGATTCCTGGCAAAGAATGAGGACCCATCTAACCCGGGCAGCACTCATTCACCATCAAGAATTTGACAGATATTCTCAGACCTGAGGAAGAGGAAAGGTTGTTTTGTCCAGTCAGGGACTTGAGATATTACCTTCAAAGAACAGAAAAAGTTAGGGGCTCTTCAGATCTCCTTTGGTGCTCGGTCAGGAATCTGTCTCATCCACCCTCCAAAAATGCTTTTATCTTTTTTTCTAAGAAATTTTATCCAAGAAGCGCATGCAGAAATCCAAGAGAACAAATTGCCTGCAATGAAGATCAAGGCTTATGAAGTGAGAGTGGTTGCAGCTTCTCTCGCCTACAGACATAACATGTCATTTACTACTAAAGTTGTGCAACAATGTTGTGAAAGTGTAGATCACTTCTTGCTTCTTAATACCTAAAGGATGTGGAAACTGTCATTGAGAACTGCAACATGAGGACCAGTATCTATGGCTGGCATGGTGTTGGGAGAAATTGTCTGCAGTGCTCACTTACCAGGTTAGGGAATAACAAGCATATCATTTTATGCTGACTCACTTTTATTTCAATTTTATTACACTTTACACAATGTATTATGGAAGAATTTGTCCATGATTCCCACCCTTTTAAATGTGGAATCAGCGATATAATTACTGGGTAAGTTCCATATACAAAAATATTTTTATAATTAAGGTTTTGTATATACATACCAGTAATTATATGATCAAAGCCCACCTGCCTCCCCTCGCATGGACATTAAGAGCACAATAATCTAACTGATGTTCTCTGCCTATATATTAGCCCCTAGAGGGTGGGGCGTTCCAGTTACACCGTAACCGAAACTAGCACTACTGTAGATTTTCAATTGTTAGGCTGCTGTAGGTAGGAAGCTCTTATCTATATAATTATTGGGTAACTATATACAAAACCTTATTTTATTATAAAAATATAATTTTCCCACCCCTTGCAGCCCTCTTTTTCCCTAAGACAGTTGTAAAAATATGCTAATTTTACAAAGTTAGAAGTGTTCTTTATAATATTTTTTTTATTGTCAAATTAAAATTACAGCTCATGCAATATCATAACATAAGAACTGAAGCCAGAAACAAATTCTGAGTATTTATATATATTATATATATATATATATATATATATATAATATATATATATATATATAGATATATATTATATATATATATATATATATCATATATATATAATAGATATATATATATTATATTATAAGTCCATTAGTTGAGGTGTCACATGAAAAATGTTTTTTATGAAAACTCATTTTTATTGTCTACAATTTATGTATACATATTTTTATATTTACGGATATAAAAGTACTTCCTCCTCTCCTATTATAAATTATTTTTTATTTATGTGGTGTATTTTGATAACCTTAACAAATCAAATGTACAAGTATTTCTTGCTCTCCCTTTGTAAATTATTTCACAAGTTTAATTTGGATATCTGAATTATTTTTTCACAAGTACATTATGTTTTTCAGGCCATCCTCTCGAAGTAGTCGAGCGTCATGTAAAACATCAGCTCGAAGTCGAGAAAGGCAGAGTTCAGCTGAATCTACTGGTACGACAAGGGATGCCACCCCTACAAGAAGAACTCCTAGACAAAATAATCGTGTTACGAACAAAGAGAAATCCCCAGAACCAAGCAAAGATAACAACAATAAGGGTCAGACAGGACAGGTAGTGAAGCCCCAGACTAGTAGAAGTGAAGTTAAGGATAGGGTGGTGAAAGATACAAAAGAAAAAGTAGAAGAAAAGAAGGATATTTCTAAAGAGGGTAAAGATACTCAGTTAAAAGATAAGAGAACTATAAGTGTTAATAAAGAGGTTAAACCAATTGTCAAGGACAAAAGTCCAGAATTGAAGGACAAAGACAGAAGTCCAGTACAAGGCACAAAAACTAGAAAAGACAGTGATCAGTCAGAACAGGATGCCAGTAATCGGAGGAAAACAAGAAGTACTGCAACAGGTGAGAGAACTTTTCAAAATGTTCTTTAGTAGTTGCATGCATATTGCTTTTCAAAATGAACCATATAGGGAAAGTGAAATGTTTAGTATATTTACAGTTTGGATATACTAATATTAAGGTAAATATAAAAATAGGAGGTTATTTTTATTACTGAAAGAGAAGAAAAGCTTTATAGCTAGTATCAGTATAAATGATGAAGTCCCCTTTTACCAGTTCTGGTGAGCAGATCCTGAATTGAATAGTAGCTATCAGCCTTCACATTGATTAACTTTTATTCGCTTATGGACAGCTGTCATTTTTAGTGTTTGTTCTAAGTGTATACATTACTCCTCCCACAGCCACCTCAATTCAACATTCACAGTGTTTCTTTGAGACATTAGTTTTGTCAGTTAATGACCTTATGGTTTACAAATTATTCCTTGGCAAGTATTTATTTACATTTTTACTTCAGATTTCCCCCCATGTGGTCGATAAATGAAATTATTAGTGTTTTTTATTTTTTTTTTTTTAATTCCCATCTGATCCAGGTCTCAATCTATGCCCTTTTCCACATTGGGTGCTTAGGCATGGGTCTGTCCAGCTATGTTGATATCTGCTACTAACCTGACTAATTATCATTACCCTGTCTCAGTCTTGTAGATTTTTTTTTTCTTTTCCACACATGCTGGCTACCTGTCTAGCTGGATCTTTATTTACAGCATAACCTCACATGTCCAGTTTTTTGTCACTGGCCAATTCTCTGTTGCTAAGAATAATATAGACTGTATAGTCTGTAAAGTATTCCTCTTGATGCTCTTCATCTGGGCTGTTGCTACTCTTATACTACCTCTGTACTGTTTGTCCTTGCACCACAACATAGGGTTATCCTTCCTCCTCTCATTTTCATGTGATACACCTTTCAGGCATAAAAATATTCAATCCATTTACATTTTGCTGTCTAGGTCATGTATAAACCCATCTGCTTCATTCAGTACTCAGTACATCTCCCTCTGTATCTGTTTAGCTACTTTTCTTGCTCCTGTGTCCACATGTTACTTTCCATGTTCTCTGGATCCACATAACTACTTTCCTTGTTCTTTTTTCCATTTGCTTCCTTTCTAATAGTAACTACAAAACTTCTGAATTTACTGATAGTCAGTCCTCTCTTCTCATTACACTTTTACATGGCTGTAAACAATATGGCTCTCTCATCAGATTTTGCTGTTAATACTAGACCATCTGCATTTAACAGCTCTCAGGGGCCTCCCTTTCTGCACTTCTATGTAGGTTCTTCCTTACACAGGCAGTACCTGGTTATTTTAGGGGCCGGGGGTTCTGTTCTGATGGCTTGATGATAAGTGAAAATTGACGCCAATCAAAAATCACTGATTTTTGGCGCTTATTGGTGCCGATAACCAGTTCATGGCACCTCTGTTAGGTACATATCGGTGCCAATAACCAGAAGTCACCACATTTCTTTGCCATAAAACTAGATTGCCAATAACCAGGGACTGCCTTTATATGGTCAACAGCAAGACCTCTATTTTGACCCTTGATGGACACTAAAAGTGCATTTTAACTGGTAAGTTATAAAAGCCTCTGCTTATGTGTCACTGGCAGTTGTCTCTTTGTAGACGGCATCTATTGTTGATTTCTTTGGTTTGTTAAATATGAAAAATACAAATTGATTAAAAATTTGTCATTTTAGTCATTCTTTCTTGTCTGTTTCCTGTAGCAGCACCTCCAATATTTTCATGGTTTGCTCAAGCAATGTCATTCTGTATGGTTTTCACAGTATTGCTTACTACTACTTGTGTTATACTGTACCATTTTCATACTGTCTTCAGCACTGTTGGGATCTTTTCTTTCTTTTATTCAGTTTTCATATTATCGTGGCATATAATCATCTACATATTGGTTCTCCATCTGCTTTATCAAGTTTATTTTTCATCTTCCCAGGGCTTTGCTAACCTCAGACATCATATTTGCCCTCTCGTCTTATCTATGCCCTTCACATTGTATCCTTATTCATTTTGAAAATACTTTCTCCTAATATTTTGTTATTACTGTTCATTCAGCATTGGTTTCTGTTTTCATCTTTCTTGTATTGTGTCCATAAGTCATATTGTACCTATCTTACATGAAAGTTTTTTCAAGCATTGTTTGAGATTGTTGTGAAATTTGGTCCACAGTTACTAATAAGGTTTTACATATTTTCCCTACTGTGAGAAATTAGTTCTTTCTACCTGCTTCTGATGTGAACATATTCTATCTAAAGTTCCTTGTGGTTTATTCATAAATGCCTGCTATTAAGAATTTCTTGACATGCCTGTATGTCTTTGTTCTATTCTTCTCTCTTGTGATATAATGGTACTCACTCTCAAACTTGAGGGACCCATGTTTGATTCTTAGGCCAGACATGGCAGGACAAATGATGGGCATGTTTTCTAAAATAAGTTATACCTATGTTAAGCAGTGAATTATTTATGTAGATAGTCAAACTTTTTGTAAAAGTTGGGGTGTAGAGGGAGAATGAAAAAAAATTCTGTCAATAATGGTGTTTACATCATGACTGGAAGGCCTAGACAAGGTATTCTTTATCCCACTAGGGTGGAGTCATTTGTAAAATTTCCCTTATCTTAGGCCCAGAATATTTTAGTATGTTTTCCAGTTATTGGGCATCACATATCTTAACCCTAAAGGGATGGGCTAAATACGTATATATCATGCACACCCCAGACCAGGGCATACTTTAAAGGTTGGCCAATTTAAGAAAAAAACACCATCAATGCTGATGCACATAGTATTAAAAAAATTTTAAATTATCCCCCTACCTTTCAAGGGAAGTTGAAAGTGATTACAGTAATACCCCGAACTTACGTGAGGTTAGGTTGCAGACCCCCTTGCATAAGGGGAAGTTTCGCGTAAGTTTGTCATGGTCTTTAAAAATAGTAATAAATGCTTACTTCTAGAGTTTGAACATTAAATATGACCCTAATCATGCTCCCTAAGTAGTAAGCTAACTTTTAAATTAAATTCAGGTTACTGTAATTTGGATTAAAAGTTAGTTTTAATACATTACCCTTAATAAAGAAATAACTGGTTGGCGTAAAAGTAGTTACAGGAACTACTACGTACATACGTATTCATTTTCATACGTATACTAACATTACCCCTAATTCATTGGATGCCATTTTCTTTTTCCCTCTTGAGTAAAAAAGTTTGGTCACTAGGTAACTTTATAAGTCTGTTATAACAAAGGTAAGTACATAGTTCAATGAAATAAAGAAAACTTGTGAGTACATATGTAATGTTTGCAGAGGGTGAAGGTAAAGTTTAATCAATTTAAAATCATGTACTAGTATGAGGGCAAACTATGAGAAAGAGAAATACACAGAATCCCCATACTGAATTTACACTTAATAGGCATGAAAACGTAAATTAGTATTCTAGTACATACTTCAGAAATTAAACAAGTTTCTGAAAAGGTATCATCTTTGAAAAGTGCAGTAACTTTGTGAATGGGTATGGCATCTTGTAAAAGTATGTATATACACTAACCCTAGGTGCTGTAATTACCTTTGTATCAAATTCATGCATGTACAAAAATAAAAAATAATACATTTTTAATAAAGATTTTATACAGAAAGGCTTTAAAGCTTGAAAATTTACATAAATTGAACAAAGACTCTTGCAGGGTTTTGTAGTGTTTCTAGAAGATTTGCAAATGTTTGCACTATTGTGAAGAACTCTCATATGATAATTAGTTAGGTTCAAACGGAAAGTTCGCGCAACTTGAATTGCGTAAGTTAAGGGTATTACTGTATCCACAACCCTATTTGGAGCCTCTTTTACAAGACTTGTAAATTTTACCAAGTTATTGTCATAACAGATAAGAACTAAAATCAGTAACAAATTTTTAGTGTAAGTATTTGTTGTAAAATATTTGATATTTATAAGATGCAGTAACTTTCTGGGAAGTATACATGTTTTTTCTATATTTCTTTCCAAAAGTACAGTTATAGCTACATATAACTATCATAAAAGATAAGGCTAAAACCAACAACAATCCCTGGGTATATTTATGAGCATATAAGTAAAAAGACTTCATGGGACAGAGTGGTGAAACATCCCAACTTCCTGAGCCAAGAAACCACAGTTGCCACAAGTCATCTATAAACCATTGAAGTGCTCTGAATGTCTCACTCTAAGTTTCTCCAAATCATATGGCACATAATACTGATAGTCCCTGTGATTTAGCTTGTCTACCACCCAAAGAAGGAAGAGTCAAAACTGCTTGTTTGTTTGTGTGGTGTTTTAACGTTGCATGAAACTAGTGGTTATTCAGCAGCGGGACTAATGGCTTTACATTGCTGCAGACCAGATAAGATCAGTATTCAAAATATGCAATAAAAGAAAATATTTTCTCAAGATAGTCAATTCTGTGGAGTTGAAGCGTGAGATTTGAGATGTTTTAAAAGTGAACTTGGAATTAAGAATGACCCTGGAGTTTTGAGAGTTGCCTTTTGTTGAAGTAATAATCAGTGAGATCTAGGTGGGAGATCCACTATCCTAGACCTGCCAATAATTATACATTGAGTTTTGCTAGGGTTTAACTTCACTTCAAATTTCATCAATCACTAATTGTAGCTAACTCTATGTCAAGAGACTGAAATCACAGGTCCATACACGAGAGATTGCATTTCTGTTATCACCATCTTCACTACCTGAAATTATTGATCGATATAGTTGACCTAATGCAGTGTATAATTTAAACCTATGACAATAAAATTTTTTGCACTGTGAAGTGCAGTATACGTTCTAATCCATTGTATTGTAAAATTGATCTAGGAATGCAGAGGCCTGTGTTGTTATATACATCATAACATTTTTTCTCATCTGAAATTTCCAAAAGAAAAGTGGATCTTTCTCAGGCCACATGGTGTTATGGGCATGCTCCATTCTTCAACCTTTTGAACTAGTGTGAATTCTGAAACTGAAGAAGGAGAGACAGTGCAGATGCTTTCATTGGAATTGAGTATGACTGTGAATAAGGTATCTAGTTATTAATTGACCATTGCAAGTAGCTGATAGGGTTGAGAAGTATATGGAAAAACACCTTGCAGGTTTTCTAGGCAAGTGGTGCTGCCTCAGGTCACTATGGTGTAAATGTGACAGGATTTATACCATGAAGGAGAAGGTCACCATCACAAAATTTACATTTCGTTGCAAAACAGCTTGTGCTAAAACCAGTAGTGTCCTATCTATTGAACTAATATTTGGTTACTGTTGATTATTATTTATTTATGTATAGCATTTGATGAAAAATAAGCAGAACTTATTTTTGCATATTGATTTCAGATCTATTTGTTATTTTGTGGTTGTCATGTGTACTAATAATTTTCTCAGAGCAGATTATTTTATTAATGATTGTTGTTTTTGTTTCAGCAAATGAAGACACACCTAACAAGAGAAGGAGATTATCAAAGGATAAGTAGGAATTATTACTTGCTGAAGTGGTATAATATCTGATGCTCCAGAAATAGTTTCATCCTTCAGCAAGTGTCATTTGGGAGCAGTGAATTGTTTTTCAAGGAGCTGACAGCAGTGTATTCAGTATTAATATTTGTGCAATAATTCTCTTTTTTTTCTATTTTGTTTTTGCTGTCTGTTTCCTGTTCCTATACTATTCAGGCAGTTTTGAATTATCTCTTAACTGCCCTTGGTTTTTCTCTTTGTTAATTTTCTTCTTTGGTGACCATTTTTATTGATAAGTCCTGTAAAGTAACACTGCTGTGTTCCAGGACTGGGAATTGTGTGACATTATTTGCTTGGTCGAGCTGTCGTAGAATTACATTTCCTAGATGTTTAGTTCAGTGGTTAAACTGACGATCTCAGCCTTTGGCAACCCAAGAACACTTTGTTTTTAACCTATTTGAATTTTTAGAATATTTGTTAAGTTCATTTTATGTTTTATATTTTACTGCTGTTAAAGATATTAATAGGAACTATCCCACAAAAAAATACAAAAAAAAGAATAAAAGATTAAAAGTTAAAAAAAAATAAAAATAAAAATAAAAAAGTGTCACCCGTGACCTATTACAAGACAAGAAGAGTGTACATTTGTGATTTTATAGGGTGATGATCCCCCAGTGAGTCTTAAGTCTCCTGGTAGCAATGTCAGGGACAGAGGATGGTGTTTCAGCAGCTCTGCTAATTTGTGGTGGCCAGTGGAATTGGGTTGACCGAAATTCTGTCTTACGTATGGTTAATTTGACACCCGCATTATGGGGCTGCTGTGTCCACCTCTATTGTACATGTAGATTGTAAATATCAAATGGTGAATGTTTTTAAATGTACAAAGTACAGCAAAAGTTATTTTCTGTGTATTTCTGTATAGAAGACTGCAGGTAGATGCAGGTCATGTAAATTATAAGCTTTAAGTGTAGAAGAGCCTGTGGAGGCAACTGCGGCTGTATTTATTGTAAATATTGTAATCTGTTGTATAGACTACCACTTCTGCAAGCAACCTTGTTATTAATGATGTTTGTGTTTCCACGTCCTAATACCCGATGCCATTTCTGAAAACACTTTGCACTCCTTTCTGACTTTATCTAATTTGCCAGTTTTTCTAACTTGTTCATACTTTACAAAAAGGAAGTTAATTTTAGCAGACCTGCTTCTCTAAGAGTCATCTTTTAAGTAAAATAAATTGTAAAAGGAGTAAGATGGCAACTAAGGATTTTGATCTTAATAGAATTTTATTCCTTTTTGTTGGGAATGAACAATTTTAAATATTTATATCTACTACCCTATCTATTTTTTTAGCTTAATGGCATGGAAATTATTCTTTAATGGCCCATTGATTCTATTGTAATGTAAGATTTCATATTTTACATTGTTATGAATAACAGTTTTAATTATATACAATTGACTTTGGGTATCATTTTAATAGTCCTATCTCTCAATCTGGTTTCCTTTTGCTTCAATATATGGTATGCCGAAGAGTGTGTGTAGTATGTGTTTACGAGATATCACCTCGTTTGCTCTCTGCTACCGCTTTTCAGGTGTTTCTTGGTTATGTATAAGGGTATCTTTTCGTTATCTGCCAAAGCCAGATCTTGTTTAAGTTAAAAGAAATCTGTTATAATTATCTCCTAACTGTGAATCAAGACATACCGATGGCAGAATTGTAGTTAAAATATTTTGTATTTTTCTAAAACGGCTTGAGGTTGAGTGGCAGATTGTCCTTACCTTTTCAAGGCCCAGAGTCTCTAATTTGGTGTATCATGTTACAGGAGTAAACTGACCAAATAAGGTAGGCCAGTCTTTGGTGTCACCCTTTATTGCCTTTATAACTCCAACATATCAGCTACCGTCAGTTAGGTTTAAACATTATGTTGATTAGTCTTAGAAAGAAACTTTACTATATTTAGACATATACTCTCGGTACTAAAATTTTGGCTGTGAAAACACTTTTGAACACAACCTGTACAGCTATTAGAAGCATTGAACATAACCTGTACAGCTATTAGAAGCATTGAACACAACCTGTACAGCTATTAGAAGCAATGAGATTTTTCAAGTTATGTAATACAAAATGGCAGTAAAAAATAAAATAAAATTTACTAAAGTGTAAATTATGATGTATATTACATTTTTGAGGAACTTAGAGATGAGCTTGCCTTTTTGACAAGCGCTTTCTAACCATCAGCTGTGAATCAAAAACTTGTAATTAAGTTTTAAGCTTTATTTGAGGGTACACTTCATGTATTCTCCAGCAGTTTAAGAGAGAAACTATCTGAACATGGAAAAGTAGCAAAAGGTAGAAATATGTAAATGTATCCTCTCAGGCATTAAAATAAACAACACCCACAGCTGAAAAGTTTTGTATTAGTATGACAAAAAAGGTTCACACTTAATTCTTATGCAAGTAGCATATTATGAAAAAGTGAAAAAAAAATTCTACAATATCTAGTCATGCTATACCTGTACAGTACCTGTATCAATTAATAATGGAAACAAGATGTAGTAAAGTAATAATTGTGCACATTTAAAGAAATAATTTTTGTGCACTTCTTAAGTCCTTGTAGCATTCATCTTCGCTGACATTTGCAGCTAAAAATTTTGATGCACATATTAGCTGGATGGTGATGAAGGGGGAGAATGGCAAGGATGCATGGTGTTGACTTACTGTTATATATTATCAAAGTAGGGGCAAAATGACAAATTTTTAAATTTGTATTTTTCATGACACACAACCCTTGGTTTTTACATGACACCCTGAGAAGAGTCTATACGAGAGACTGAGGTCTATAAACTAATTATTATGGTCTTTACATAAGGGATTAACTTTAAGCAAGCTAGATGATGGTTCACTAAAAGAAGATACAGATGATGCCAAGTTAATCTTTTCTTCACAAGCTTTTATGAAAAGGTATCTGTGGCAATATACTGTTAAAAGCAGAAAATGAGAAAAGTGTCTTATAATCTCAATTTTAAATTTGATATCCGCATTTATGTTTTCTTTACTTTTTTTTTAGTTACTTCCGTGAACATTCTTTTCCAACCTTGTAACAAGGTCAGGAATTAAAGGAGTTTATTACTTTTATACATGTCTGATGTGAGCTTGTATCATGTCTACCAAGACTTCGCAGCTTCTGTTTCTCCAATTACATTTTTTCAAACACCTCTGTTTTTAAGAAAAATGAACCAACCGGATGCCACACAATTACCTTTTTGTCATTCAAAATCTCCATTTTGCCTCTGTTGACAGCATGCTTGGGACCATGTTTTCCTGGGCCCAAATTTATAAAACTTTACTAATTTAGTTGGCAACTAAGGCTTAGCAGCCAACTAAATTGGTATTCACAAAACCCTTGCTAGCTAATTGCCTGCTAGTTAGCATTCTCCTGACTTAAGTATCCATTATTCCTTCCATATATGATTGGGAGACCTTACTTGAATGAGGTAGGGGATTTGTTTGTAGCACATATCTTGTAGAATAATGAGTAACAACTGCCCAAGAAAATCCAACTATTCCCAAGAATCCAAGAAAATCCAACTATTCCCAAGAAAAGAGTATTCTTGGTTGATAGATTTTTAGAGTTCGAGGATGTGATCGACTCTTAAGCTGAAAGACGTTAATACAAATACAAAGAGGCATGGGATTCAGTGCTAGTGAAAAGCAAATCTGAAGACTGCTTAATGGGAGCAAAATAAAGTAATTAGTTGACAGGTGGTGGCAAACCTAATAAAGCCCAAAGCTACTTGGCAAAAGATCCTTGATTTGTCTTAAGCTTTACAAGTATGACTGCAGGTGTCTAATCTAGATGATTATGATGGTGAGCAAATTAGATGTCCATAATGCAATGTGCATATTCATAATGTATAATTACTGGCCATTTTTTATAATGTAAAGGTTACTCTTTCTCTTCAATGTAGTTTTATGGTATTGAATAGAGATGGATTCTATGTGGCCAACAGGGATATCAAATGATTCCATATATAAAAGCAATGAACTTTTCATAGAATTCAAATGATAAAGTTAATTTGATATTGTCTTCTTTCAGTCTATGTCAAGTAGGTTTACTGATGATATTTCTTTAATGTAATATGAATTAATGTCACTTGATTGTTTCTGTGGCAAGTGTCTGATTTATTTGTCTGGTAAGTTAGAGTGCCCCTTGATCAATGCTAACTTGCATAGGAACTTAGCAAGCAACTAACTCTTAGCGAGGTTTTATGCATAACATTTAGCATACAACTAGCTTAGTAACCAGCTAACTCCTGACTTAGTTCCCAACGAGGTTTAGCGGGGGGGGGGGGGCGTTTGGTTGGTCAGAAGTTTTCCCGCTGTATCTGCGCTTCTGACATCACATCGAGCAAAGTTTGTGTGAACAAGGCCTTACAGCTCCACTTTTTTGGGTTGTTTTTATTCATAAATACATTTCCTTCTGTGTTCTATGGTGGCATTATCCTTCATTATGGCATTCACAGCAGAAAAAATGAAGCAAAAGTTCACATCTATTGAAGATTGCGCTTTACCTTCTAAAGTGTGGATTATCTTTTACTTTATGGTTTATGTATGTTTTTGCAAGAGATCTACCATTTTTAATTAGAAGTTTTTTACCTGCCACTGTTGTTCTCATGAAGATGTTACACATAAAGGACTAAGGCTAAAAAAGTATTTATAGAAAGGTATTGTGCATTCTCAGATGAAAAATCACTGACTCAAGCAAGGCAGGGCTTTGTTGACACATTATGATGCTAGCAATTTCAAGCCAAGATCTTTTGTTCCCTTCCAGATCTAGCTAATAGCATCTGTAAATAATAGTTCTATACAGACTCGGAATATTCATAAATTGGCCCATTCCAAAATTCCACCTTGGCTCATACCAAAAGCTGAATTGTGCAAGAAAAATACGTATAATGATAAAGAACACACCAAATGAAGTAATAAAGTCACTGTTTTTAGAACATGATGTTCGTAATAATGACTATAAAATTTATACATATGGCTCGAAGCCAAGCGAGGGAATGGGTTTAACTGTTGCCACAGATAATTTTTCTATGTTGCAAAGCTGCCTCTTGTTGCCTCATTATACACTGCTGAACTATCTGCCATTGTGTTAAAGCCCTAAATATGGCATATCATTCAAATAAGTAGTCTTATATTCAGATTGTAAAAATGCTCTGGAAAGCCTGAACATTTATGATTCATCCTATCCTTAAGTGCAGAAGGCTCATTTGTGGCTTTTTTATATTTCATGTAGGTGTAAAACGGTGTATGGTTTTGTTGGATTCCTGGTCATGTTGGGATCCCAGGGAATAAAGAAGCAAAGAGTGCCTGTACACAGGGAGAAATTGGTATAAATAGTGCCCACTTAAGATACGAAAATTTCTATTAGCAATTATATACCAAGTAAGTGGCAGGAGCAATTGTTATCTCCCCTTCTTGCAAATAAGAAGGCTAAAAACTATTAGAGCTCAAATAGGATTATGGCAATTATCCTATCAAAGCGACAGGAGGACTGAGGTAATTTTAACAAGGCAGAGGATTGGTCACTGCTGACTGAGTTTTCTTCTTTGTGGTAGTGCTCTAATGTGTTCACTGTGATAGCCCCTTACAGTTGAGCACATTTTATTGCACCAGGTATTTAAATGAGAAGTGGATGTACCATCTAGATGGTAAAACCACGACTGAAAATTTAGGAGACAACATTGATGTTGGCAGTTTTGAATTTTTTAAAGACGTTTTTTATAAAAATATCTCAATGTTATAGTGAGATGTATTTTTTTATCTTATTTATGGCAGCTTTTAAATCTATTAGAAATAAAATCTACTGATTTTACCATTTTAAAAATTGATCTTTAAGAGTATTTATTTTATACTCATTATTTATACAATTTTCATTACTCATTTATACAATTTCCATTTTCATTCATTGTCATCATAGTGCTGATTCAGACCCTGTGAGTCCCAGGCCTTGGTTTTATGCCTAAATCACACATTCCAACATTTTTTCATGTTGCCCTCTGAGGACTAAATAAATGATCTCAGTGGGCTGGTTCAACTACTTAATCACTCAATCACTGTTGGCTCTAGGGCCTACTGGTAACCCATGGCTGCTTGCACCAGACCCTTCCAGCTCTTAAGATATATTGGTGACCCATGGCTCCTTGGACCAGACCCCTCCATGTTCCCCTAATTGATTGCTGCATCTCTCCAGTTATTCTCAGGATCATCCACTCCCAATTTGCTTGATCTCCATCTCAGATTGGTCTCCCCACTGGTCTTCTTTCTATTGAGCGATCCATAACCTTTTCCCATCTAACCACGTCCTGCCTAAAACATCCTCAGCAATCTTATATATAACCACTTATTAGCAGTTGTCTAATTAAAACTTATTTCTTTCTTGTGTCATCTCCAAACACCTTTATTTCTATCATAAATGGAACCTGTTATTCTAAGTACGTAAAATGTTGTTCCAAAAAACCAGTTGTCTATTCTTGACATTTAGTCAGCGTCCAGGTCTCACAATCATGTAGTACTAACTGACCTTATAATGGTGGTAAAAATTTGTAATTTGGTAGATCTTGCGATGTTTTTTTTTAAAGATGTAGGCTAAAATGATCATTTCCTGCTATAACTCTAACCAGAACCTCTCTCCATCTCATTTCTGGAGGTTAATATACTTCCTAATTATTTAAATTGCCTCACGTTCTTGATACCTACTATGCATACTTAATGCCGATAGTAATAATGAAAGAGTATTGCCTTTTACATCAATCCACAAATTGTTTTGTTATGTCAAGGGTTTCTTTGTGTACTGGAACATACTGTATGTAGATTAAAATCTGTCTGTACTGTGCTTTCAGTTTGCATGCCTTACTGGAATGATATGATTAATATGCCCAAAACATCAAGTATGCAAATTAAGCAAAAGTTAAGCCGTGTAAAAGGATGAAAGAAAAGAAAAAAAAAATTATGCCAGGTTATGATTGAGAAAAAAATTTAAGAATATAATTACCAGAAAAAATATATAGATAAAACAAGAGACGGTACGAATGGATATGTACATGATCTGAAGATCAGATTCTAGCTTAAAGAGTACACTTACACTGCAGGCCCTCATGTCTTCAACTTATACTGAGAAATGAACATGGACTGTGTCATGATAAGGGGATTTCTGGGCTGGGCCGTGTCGCTCCATGAAATAGGTTCCTTTAGCATTATTTCTAAGGTAAAATATTGCTATCAAGGACTTGTCATGATAAGGGGATTTTGGTTCATGCTGTTCCATATCCAATACAATACTTGCTTTTACCCAATGGCAAGTGAACTGCCAAATTAAATCCTGGACCGTCCTATGTATAAAAGGGATTTTGACAGAGGAAAAATCTATTTCTGGGCGAGAGACCTGTGCCGCCCAGTAAAATGCTCCTTATAGCATCATTTCTAAGGTATAAAACTGCTATATATACCAGAGAAAAAAGTTGCATGGAATGCCGGGCATATGCCTAGCTCGCTCACCCATATAGGGTGTCGGTATAGTAACTGGGGCGTGAAAAACCACTCTCAGAGGTCTCTTACCAATTAGTTATCTCCTCTCCCAACATCCCCCGTTACTACGAGGTGCCGTTCTACATCCCACTACTGCCCGCCACCCCTCTACCACCCATGCGTACCTAAACATTCCTCATAGCATCCCAAGCTGGACCAGTCTAGGGTGAGGAAAAAACAAGGGTGGGTCACTGGGCGGCACAGGTCTCTCGCCCAGAAATAGATTTTTCCTCTGTCAAAATCCCTTTTCTGGGCTCAACCTGTGCCGCTCCGTGAAATAGTAACAGAGAATTGGTCCAATAGCTTGTAATTAGTTACCTGAAAAGGAATAGAATAAAAACTAGGATATATAAGAAGGAACTTTAATACCGCATCAAAATATATAATCTCAATACAAACTGACATAAAAGTAATCAGTTATCAAAAACTTATTCAGGAAAATCATTTCCAAAAGAAAATAAAGGTGTCTACTAGTAACCTTTATACAAGACAAATATACATACTATACTGGTACTCAAAAGGAGGGGTCCAAGAATTTCTTGGAAACCATCAAAAGATATCACAATATACCTTAATACTATACAATTTACATCCAATAAGCTAAATGTTGAGTACCGGAACAGGTTAATTACAATACAGGTGAGTATCAAATCTAATTTAATTACAGGTGAGTAACAAGGCTAAGGCAGGGACAATAAATGAGGCAGGTAGGGGAGAAAGAAAGGTAAGGAATACTAATGAATTACTTCTTAACATGGTTCTGATATATCAGGAGGAACTACATTTCCTGCTGCCACTGTTGCAAATTTTAGGGCTTCCAAGGATTTTAAGTAATGGCGTTTAAATACTAATGGTGATTTCCAACCTGTATACTTTTTTAAATCTTCAAAATTCATATGGTGAAAATAATTAACTGACGTGGCTACTGCTCGAATATCATGAGCATGTGGAATTGATTCTGGATTAGCTTGTTTGATAAAATAAAGAATCTGCTGTCTAATTCCTTTTAAGGAAATGTTTCCTCCATTTTCTCTAATAAATAAAGGGCCTGAAGACTTATTAGAAGTTCTGTTCAGATAAGCTTTCAAAGTGTTAACTGGACATAAGGATGGATCCTGTGGAAATGGGACAATCCTCCACGGTGACCATCGGTTCTGTGGATCCTCCTTCTTTGCTAAAAATCTCTTGTCTGGAAAGATTTGTACTTCCCCAGATGCGAGACAAACAATATGATTCGGTTCTCTAGATAATGCTGAAAGCTCAGATATTCTGGCTCCAGATGCTAAACTTACCAAAAATAAAGTTTTTCTAAACAGTGTTATGTATGAACATGAATCATTATTGGTTTCAGAGGCCAGTTTAAGAACATCATTTAAAAACCAGGAAACTGTGTGGGAGCGGTTACTGGTTTTAGTCTGGTGCAAGCTTTGGAATTGATGAAAAAATATGAATCTGTAAGATTAATATTAAACCCAATCTGAAATATCTTCTTCAAGGCAGATTTAATTGTTGTAATTGTATTAGCTGCTAATCCCGTTTCAAACAGGGTCCTAAAAAAGGTAACTGCTAGGTTCCGAGTCATTGCTCTAACCTTAGAATCTCTTAAGAACTTTGCCAGTTTTCTTACAGCTGAATCATATTGACGAAGGTTGAGTCTCTTTTATCCGACCCTAGAAACAAGGTATTTAGAGGATCAATGTTAGCATCTCTTTGTGCTGCAAATTTCATAAAGTCCATAAAGTTAGGGCACTCCGAATTCTTGAGGAAGCTAACACACTGCAAGTTTTTACTACCTGTGTCAACTTGGGATCTGGGATCCGCCGAGGGAGGAGTCCTAGTTCTACCATCAGAGGAAACCAATTGCTCTTGGGCCAATTGGGGGCTACCAGAGCTATCTGACCTTTAAGTCCTGAGTTTGTCTAGTACTTTCATTAACATGTTTATCGGAGGGAACAGATAAATTCTTTGCCAGGTGTTCCAATCTATGGACATGGCGTCCGTGGCATAGGCCAGAGGGTCCAGGTTGGGAGCAACATAACATTTTAGTTTGTTGTTGGATTCCGTGGCGAATAGGTCCACCTGAAGGTTCGGAATCTGTTGACAAATCCAATTGAATGAATCTTTGTCCAATGACCATTCCGACTCCAGCGGAGTTGTCCTTGAAAGTGCGTCTGCTACCACATTTCTCACTCCTGCCAGGTGTACAGCTGACAGGTGCCATTGGTTTCTTGTTGCAATCGTAAAGATTGCTATCATCACATGATTTATGTGACTTGATTTGGATCCCCCTCTGTTTAAGCAATGGACGATTACTTTGTTGTCCAGAATTAATCTGATGCGTTGCTTCTTTGCCGGGGCTAGTTTCTTCAGAGTTAAGAATACTGCCATGGCTTCCAATATGTTGATGTGGAGTTGACGCAACGTTACTGACCACAAACCTTGGACTTTTTCGTATTGGGAGTAACCTCGCCAACCGCTTAGAGAGGCGTCTGTGTGTATTACCAACGCTGGTGGTGGAAATCGTAGGGGAATCGATTTTGCCAGATTCTTGGCCTTGGTCCAAGGTAGCAATCTTTTCTTTAGTATTTGTGGGATTAGAGATATTTTGTCTCGTTTCCTCTTGTTCGCCTTGGATCGCCATACCCGATTTATATCTTTCAGTTTTGCCTTTAGTAATGTGTCTGTTACTGATGCAAACTGAAGTGAGCCTAGAATTCTTTCTTGTCTTCACCTGGACATTAATTTGTCCTTGAGAAAACTTTTTGTTTTCTTTGCTATTTCTTTCCTTTTTGTTGAGGGAAGAGATAGTCTGTGTGTGATTAGGTTCCATTGCAGTCCTAACCATTGGAAACGTGCAGCTGGAGTAAGACGGGACTTCTTGAGGTTTATTTTGAAACCTAAGTGTTCCAAAAATTTTATGACTTTGTTTGTCGCCTTTACGCAATCCTCTACATTGCTGGCCCATATAAGCCAATCGTCTAGATAGGCCACTAACTGTATTCCTTGAGTTCTCAGCTCTTGAACTACTGTCTCTGCCAGCTTTGTAAATATTCTGGGCGCTATACTGAGTCCGAATGGCATCACTTTGAATGAGTATGCCCTTCTGCCTAGTTTGAATCCTAGAAAGGGACGAAAATGCCTTGCTATCGGAACATGATAGTAAGCGTCTGTAAGATCTATAGAGGTGGTGACGGCCCCACGGGGAAGTAAGGTCCGCACCTGCGAGATAGTCAACATATGGAACTTGTCGCATCGAATGTAAGTATTCAGATGTGACAAATCTAGAATCACCCTTCTTTGTTCTGAGTCTTTCTTTGGCACGCTGAACAAGCGTCCTTGAAATTTCAAAGATCTTACTTCTTTTATTGCATTCTTTTGCAAAAGATCTTTGGTGTATAGGTCTAGTTCTGCCGATGGAGCTTGATGAAAACTGGTTAGTGGAGGGGGCCCTTTTATCCAACTCCACCCCAGACCCTTGGATACTATGCTGGAAGCCCACTTGCTGAACCTCCACCAGCTCCGAAATTTGTATAGTCTTCCCTCTACCTGAGATGTCTCAATGGTTTGAAGAGGGTCTGTTTCCTCGTCTACCCCTGTATCCTCTGCCTCTTGTTGAAGTCCTTCCACCTCTATTATGAAAGTTACCTCTGGCGTACCTATTGTACCCATGGAAGACTCCTTGTGTCTCAAAGGAGGGGTTAAAAGCCGGAGAAGGAGCTTGATGTTGAGGAGGCTGAGTCATCCAAACGTATTGTTGTTGTTGGGGTTGGGATTTAGACGTAGACGGCTGAGTCCCTTGAGGTACAGGAATCGTCGTCTGAACGACAGCTTGGGGTTGTGGAGTCTGGTATGATTGGAAGTTCCTAAACCTCTTCCTGCCTCTTGTCTGATTTCCTGATTGTTCATATTTCCGTTTTGGCATCAGGCCCCAACGAACTTTGAGACTTTGATTGACCCTAGCAGCCTCACCTAAGACAATGTTAACAATGTCTTCCGGGAATAAGTCTGGGCCCCAAATTGAGGCTTTAATCAGTTTATTTGGCTCATGCCTTATTGTAGCTTCTGAAAGCACATGCTTTCTGCAATTACGGCATGCTACAGCAAAGTCATAGGCATCACTTTGAAGTGTGAGGAGGAGAGACTTGGTAAGGATCTTGAACAATGACTCGTCTTGGTATACCAGCGAAGCCATTTCTGCCATTGTAGCGGAGTTGATTGATCTACTTAACCGAGTACATGCCTCATACTCGATTCTGACCAAGGATTCTGGGAGTCTCGGAAGTTTGTCACTGAACTGTGTAGAGGCACAGTCAATGTTCAGTTTCCCAGTGGTGAAAGTTGCTAGGGCGTCAGCCCAGCAATCATGATCTCCTGGAAAAAGTAGAGAAGTCAACTCCGTCTCTCTTAGTTGTGGCATGGGCTTGTCCTCCATAGCCGCCTGAAGAGCCAGATCAACCACTTTTGTAGTACAAGGTGTCGGTGTTTGACCTTCTACAACAAACATTGTGTAAGAACTCTTATGGGGGATAGATCATCGTCTCCTTAGGAATCTTATCTAGTCTTACTAGCGCTTCCTCTGTCAGTCGAGCATATCCTGGGAAGGGAAACTGCAATCCCGGCGGGTAGAATTCAAAGTCCTCTACCGGCCGAGTTCCACATCCTTCTATGGTTAACATGCCATCCACGAATGGTGCATGTAAAGCCAATCGCCACGGATTGCTCTTTATGAAAGCCGGAAGTTTGGAAGCGTCTGGCAACACAAACTGTTGTTGTTGTGGCAGTCCGGTTCTCAGGAGATTTTCTAACATGTTCTCCTGGTTTTGCAGTCTCTGAGCAAAAGTGTCCATAGACTGCAACCGATCCGAGATGGTTCCAATCTGAGATTGGACCATACTTCCCATCTTCTCCATTAAAAGATTAGAGAAGGCAACCGGATCAAAGGAAGGTTCTGAAGCCTTAGATTTGGAGCTCCTTGATCTCGACCCGTGATGTAGGGGAGTAGCTGCTACCGGAATCTCCGAAGACTTAGATGCATTTAATGACTTGGTAAGTCTCGGTAACCTAGATGGTTTACTTGGCTTAGATAAGGCCTTCCTCAAGTGTTTGACTTTTGGTATTACTGAGCCTGGTTTGTCCCCAACCAGGGTCTTTGCAGTAAACCCTTGAAAAGAAGCATGAGAAGATGTTAAAGATGGTGCAGGGCTAAGAACAGGAATCTTAGACCGCACACTACTTGCCCCACTTACCTCCCTACCTTGATCGCTGGCATCCAGAACCATTGGTTCTATGTCAAGGCTGATGGCCGCCACGTCTTCCAACACTTCTTCCCCTAGTCCCTCAAGATCTTCAGGCAAGGACTGCGTGTCTTCCCTTATCTTGGCAATAATGGGTGCAGCCACTTCCTTGGGAACTGCCGCTGACATCTTGGCATTTGGGTAGAGGAGGGTGCATAACTCCTCTGATAGAATATAAGGTTTCTTAGCCTTAACGTTACGGCTGAATCCGCCAACCCAGCTCTTGAGGGTTGAAAGAGTTGTGTTCTTGACAGCCTGTGAGGTCGAGTCCGAGGTTATATCGGCAAAAAGCCCATAACAGATCTCACACGCATCCGGATGCCAGACGATGAGGTCAACGACCTGTACGGCGCAGGGTGCATGGGACCTGCAAACCTCATGTCCGCACCTTTGCTGAAGGACAGCTGCGCAAGCTGTCATCTGACAACGCACCACCTTAGTAGTGGAAGCTTCCAGGAGGTCCGACATTATGAAAATCAAGCACAAAAAATCAACAAACGAAAAACAGTAGTACTTCGTACGATGCTATTGAAAGGAATGTTTAGGTACGCATGGGTGGTAGAGGGGTGGCGGGCAGTAGTGGGATGTAGAACGGCACCTCGTAGTAACGGGGGATGTTGGAAGAGGAGATAACTAATTGGTAAGAGACCTCTGAGAGTGGTTTTTCACGCCCCAGTTACTATACCGACACCCTATATGGGTGAGCGAGCTAGGCATATGCCCGGCATTCCATGCAACTTTTTTCTCTGGTATATATAGCAGTTTTATACCTTAGAAATGATGCTATAAGGAGCATTTCACGGAGCGGCACAGGTTGAGCCCAGAAATGCTATTTGTAAACTTATCAATATGAGAACTATGTAGATTTATTTTTGAAATAACAGTTTTGTTGGAATTCAAGAAAATTAAAAGGCTATGTAGTTGTATTCTTCTATTCTTTTATATGCAAGAAGCAGTCATTAGAGACAAACACAGGACATGAGCATTGGGGCATTGTAAAAGTTTGTAGGCAGACAGTGAGATTTCGTTGCAAGTTTATTGGTCTGGAGAAGCACCAAGTTTATTAGTCTGGAGCAGCACAAGTCCATTAATGAATCACTGGAACCACCGTGACAACTAGAAGAGTAATTTCTGGGGGCTTTGCTATACTTCAAGAGGCAAATGAGGTCACAGCTGTAAGAAATGAGAAGGAAGGTTGATATTCTGTGAATATTTAATGTCTATATCCGTTGTTTCAGAGAAAAGGATGATCAACACAAGACTTCAAGATACCCAAGACAGGAGTCACAGCAGAGATAGGTAGTGAAGGAACAGCATATTTACCTTCATGAAGAGGCAACTAATCAGACAATTCAAAGTAGAGGCTTCTAGTGGTGGGGTAATGATGTGTCCTGTGAAGATTTCAATTTGGGAGAGAAGAGCCAATGTCTACTAATGTTGATCATAAATGGTGATGATGATCCTGAAAGTCAGCTGCTTTAAAAAATTCACCACGTGGTCAGCATGGTGGTATAGGATCAAGGGTTGTAAGAGGTGAACAAACTCGAGAGATGAAGTGGGATAGAAATTCCTTTCAGGAGTTACAACACTGAGCAAATACATATGGTTTTAGTAAGACTGAGTGGCCTTGCATTTACAGGAGTCATTAAAAATAGTCAGCACCACTCAATTGGTCTGTTGGTCTAAAGATTTAGCTGGTGGAAGCATCATGACAAAATCTGAGGTATCATCCAAATAAACCTCTCCATCACAGATGGAACTGGAGAAATGACACATGACAAGAATCAGAGGACTTTGGAATCCAGCACTTTATGACCTTTCCTGTGTGAACTGAAGCCATGGATCCATTCACCAATTACATTGCATATTCAATTACATTGCATATTAAATGTAAGCTGAGATAGGACCAGGTCAGCACTACTGACCTCAGAAAGACTGACAAAAAAGGTGAAAGGTCTTTGTCCAGCAAAGTGGTATCTTAACTGACAGCAATCCTGTAAACAATGTTTTTTTATTTTATTTTTGGCAAACATTTGTCAGCTTTGACCAAAAGCTGGGGACTTAAAACCTTGCAAAAATCACTTGCACTCTCTCAAGTCCCCTTTACTCTTTAAATTAAAGTTCCAAACCTTAACTACTTCCGTCAACACTGAGGTAAATACAGAAGCACAATTTTCTGATGCTGAACCATTTGTAAATAGCTTCAAGTGATCTTTGTGAACAGCATCAAGTACAAGGAATTTGAATTTAGCTTCTATAGGAGTATTTTTTAAAAGGATTTTGAGTGTAGTACAGGGAAAATTCAAGTATGATCCATGTTGGGACATGTGATTGGGTAACTTCCTGGGTTTTTTGCCTCTTAGAAGAGATATAATTAATGAGTGAAGATTGGAAAAGATGATCTTGCCTCACATCATTTTTGAGTCTTACCACATCTATTTAAAACACCTAAGGAATTGGCTAATAACGGCAGCTATAATTGTTCATACGCGAACAAACCTTCGGTCGTTAATTAACAATAGGATAATTTCTAGAGCCTAGCTGGATCCGGTTAAAAAACAGATGAAGGCAAGGAATCTTATGATATCTGGCAACGCAAGCGTAGATTGGGTGAAGAGTGGTCAAGGGCCACTCACCTACGCCTCCGCGTCAGTCTTTTCTTTAACCGCCTGGCCGAAAGTCGTAGTTAACCTCTCTTGACCTTTACCCGGTTCATTGCCCATTTCGATTGTGTTTAGTGTGTGTGTGTTTGGCTGATATTGCAGCTTCTTCTGCTCCTTCTTGGCCTCGTCAATGTGTGTGCCCCAGAATACCAGGTTTTCTGTGTTCTCGTTTTTTAGCTTCGGCAGCGACTGATCCCCACATCACGTGTAGCAGGTGGTTCTAATTTTTGTACTATAATGAATCCTTGCACAGAATGCTGGGTATGGCCTAAAGAGCAGTGGAAGTCGTTTTATAGCAATGGAGAGCATTAGAGGGTTTCGACTCTTCCTTCATGGGAAGGTTTTTCGCTTCTTCCCGATGCTTCGTCTCCTGCAGTATTCAACCCCCATAGTTGTGTTGTTCCTGTGTCTCCTTCCTTTTCTTCCATTGATTCGTCGCTGGAAGTATCGAGAGGCCACCAGGCTGATGTGTAATGTCACCCCTTCTTCTTCAGGAGTTAATTTGATTCCTGGGAAGGGGGAGGCTTTTTCATCATTCTCATTTATTCCAGAATCGGAGGCGTCCAAGATAGTGGCGATTTGGAAGACACTTGGGCTAGGGAGTCCCCCGTCCTTGGAGGGGTTGCTAGCGCACTTTATGGAGGCTCGCTAACCCCCCTCCTCAGGCTGGCCAGGCCATTCCCCCTCCTCCCGGCCTTGTCTTCGTGGGTAGCCAAGGTCAGCCATCTTGTATTGCTCCACCAGTGTCTACTGCCGCTTCTTCGAGTCGGAGGGAAGGCGTGGCGTCAGCCTCATTGATGGTGTCACAGGATCCATCGTTGTGTATTCCTCCGCCAGTGGTGTCTGATTCCCCTTCACATCAAGGGGAAGCCGCGACGTCATCACCACTTGTGATGTCACTCCCATCAATGACGTCACTCTGAGTCGTCTCCTCTGCACTGCCTCTCTCAGCCATATGTCATCCCTGCCGCCCAGTTCGCTACATCTCCCTTCCATGTCATCGGAGCCTTCTCTTGCAGATCAATCTGAGGTTATATGCCAGGCAGTGCTTTAGAGGTTGGATTCTGTTTTGGATTTTAAGTTGGCTGCCTTGTCGGTTGAGAGGACTGGAAGGAAACGTGTTGCTTCGTCCTCGCCTCCTGTAAAGAGATCGCCTAAGAAGCCAGTGCTGTCTTCCTCTCCCTCTTCCCCCTCTACGCCACGTCAGCGTATCAAACGTTGGAAGGCTAAGGACTTTGCTCTTTCTTCGCCTACGAGGGAAGAACAACACGGACGTGTTCTTGAGAATTGTTGGTGTTTCGGAGAGTGTTAACGTATCTTCCCTTGTGCAATCTGCAGTGGCTGCTTCGTCCTCTGCATCGATTTGCGGTCATGTTGCAACCTCCCCTGTCCGTGCACATCGCGAGCGTGTTGCAACCTCCCCTTCCATGCACATCGCGAGCGTGTTGCAACCTCCCGTGTTTGTGCACATGATGCAAGTGCTCCTTCTTCTCCTGGGCCTATTCGTCACTGTAAGGATCTCAAGGCGCCTGTCAAGAGATCAAAGGTGGTGAGCACAGAGATGGTGCAGCAGGAGTGTTTGCCTGCCCCTCTCACTGGTGCTTCCAAGAGTTCGACTCTGGGGGATTCTCCTTTGATCTCGAGTGTTCGGGATTCCTCTCCAACTCACATTCGTACATCTGCCACGCCCATGACCATTCACGGACATGTTAATAAGTCATCTTTTGGAGGGAGAAGTATGTAGTGATGTTCGTAGTGTTATAGTGGTTTCATCTCGGGAGCCGACGCGTGGACCCAGCCCAAACAGGTTAGTTGGTGGTTCAGGCTGTTTGGCTGCTGATCCTTCTGTTAATTTTAATGGGGAAGGTGCCTTAGAGGAGCCTACACATCCTTCTCGTCGTTGGTCTCTGTTGCCGGAGCAGGAGGGAGACACTCAAGAGTTTTTGTCTTTCTTTTCAGAAGTTGTTGATCTCATTCGTGGGTTCAACAATCTAGAAAGTAGGACTCAGGTTCGGTCGTCTTACACTCCTTGCTTGGAAGCCTTGGTGGGAGCTACACAGGATCCCAAATCATCTCTTCAGTTTCCAAAATTGATGATACTGAGTACTAGTTCCTTAGGAAAGCTGAAGGGTTACATGTAGCCTGAGAAATAACTTCTCGCAAGAAAAAGCTAACTGCATTCTTTGAAATAGCCTTAGAAGGGTTCCTCGGTGAAACGAATAATGTCCACAGATGAAGCAGAGTTTAGTGCACAATCCGGACGGATGTGCATTTCTAAATCGTCACCTCCCACAAAATTTAAAAGAGGAGACTTTAAAGGCTCTCGGCAAGGGATTGGTCTCTGATTCCGACTTGGCAACAAACTCTGGTAAGTAGGAGAGATAGATATCCTTACCTGAGAACGATACTGTTCTAGATACTCCCTGGATCTCTCCCATTCTCTTCGCTGTAGCAAGTGAGACCAAGAACAACGCTTTCTTAGTCTGATCGCTCACCGATAACTCCTCTAATGGCTCGTAACTCAAAGAGCACAACAGATTTAAGACTTGCGCTAAATCCCACAAAGGGGCCCAAAGCGGAATCACTGGATACTCAATTTTGAAAGACCTTAGGAGATCATGCAATACCTTGCTGTTCGGCAATTCCGGAATATGAAAACAGAAAGTACTACTCAGCATAAACCTGTAACCTGCTATTGTCGAGTAGGGCAACTTCTTATGTTTCCTGAGGAACAGGAGGAAGTCCGCTATCTTCGCAATGGTAGGGCGGGAGATATTGTGCCTTTCCTTTCTACACCAGCTCTTGTACATTGACCACCTAACTTGATAGTTTCCTAGTGGACTTTCTTAGACAAGGAAAGCTAGCAAGCCACTTCCTTAGAAAGGCCTGTAGTACGCGTCACTCGCATGCAGCTAGGTTGAGCACGCGAAGGTCATAGTAATGAAAATGGGGTTGTCTGAGTAGATCTCTCCTTTTCAGGAGGATCACAGGAGGTTCCTCTAACATTTCTAGAAGATCCAGGAACCAGGGTCCCTGGGGCCAAAAGGGGGCTGTAAGTGTCATCTGAGTTCTCTTGCTGATTCTCAGCTTGCCTAGGACTTGGTGTATTAAACCGAAGGGGGGAAAAGCGTACACCTGGAAGTTGTCCCACGAGTGAAGCATCGTATCTGTCCTGCAAGACATGGGATCCGCTACCGGAGAGAAGTAGACTGGTTCAGCTGAAAATTTAGTCTTGTGGCAAAAAGATCTACTGATACCGGCC
The DNA here is from genome assembly GCF_015104395.2 of Macrobrachium nipponense. NCBI lineage: Eukaryota > Metazoa > Arthropoda > Malacostraca > Decapoda > Palaemonidae > Macrobrachium > Macrobrachium nipponense. The sequence goes on along the minus strand of NC_087219.1, from coordinate 52,483,708 downwards.
ATCTCTTTAGCAAGAGCTGGACTTTCTCTTGCACTAAAGTCCACTCACCCCCGAATACCTCCCGTGACCGACTCAACGCATCCGCCAATGTGTTGAGTTTCCCCGCGATGAACTGAGGAAGGAGAGAAACCCTGTGAGATTCACACCACTGAAGTATTCTCTGTGCCACAAGATTTAGTTTTTACAACCTTGTTCCCCCGTTTCCTTAGGTATGCCAATGCTGTAATGTTGTCCGAGAAGAGCGCTACCACCTTCCCCTCAATTAACTCTGAGAACCGTTCTAGCACCTCTTCTACCGCTCTCAACTCTCGGCAATTGATCAATTCCTCTAGATCCAGAACCCTCCAAAGGCCCTTGGCCTGAGTTTCCTCTAAGGTTGCACCTCAACCTTGATCTGAGGCATCTGTGTATTGATGAGCATCCGGAATCCTGAGACGTGGCTGGAGACGATATCCTGGAATGAGAAGGGAGAGAGATAGCATTCCCCCTAATAAACTTTTTCAATCGCTCACTGGTTGAGCTCTGTCTAACCTGAAGCTCTCCAACTGGCTTTGGATAGCCAGCACTCATTCTTGCGTCGGGAAAGCCCTCCAACGACGAGTCTGAATCGTCATGCCTATGTATGTTTTGACTCGAGACGGTGAAAGGGAACTTCTCCAAATTAACTCATTCCTAAGGTCTGACAAAGTTGCAATAGGAAATCTCTCATCCTTAACGACTCATCTTTTGACAAAACCTGGATGAGCCAATCGTCGAGATATCTCCTCATCCTGAATCCCCGACGGTGCATTATAGCTGATGCAGGAGACATCACCCTCATAAACACCTGGAAAGTTCCAGGTGGACCCTAGAAATGAAGGAACTTCTGAGATTCCTGATGTACAGGAGTCTGGAAATAGGCATCCTTGAGGTCCACCAAAATAATCCAGTCCTCTCTCCGGACTGACCTCAACACCAATTGGGAGGTTTCCATGTGGAATTTGGTGGAAACCACAAATCAATAGAGACCCAACAAGTCTATAATGGGTCTCCATGAACCTTCCGCCTTGGCGGTCACAAAAATCCGGCTGTAAAAGCCCGGCAAAGGGGGAGCAGGCTCTATTGCTCCCTTCTCTAACAGAGACCGAATCTCCGTGGCCAAGGCTATTCCCCTGATGGAGGGTGGGGAATAATTGGGAAGGTGAATAAGAGAATCAGATAGCGGGGGGATGGAAAGGAAAGGAATCTTGTGTATCCATTCCTCAGGACCTCCACCACCCAATACTCCACACCCCACTCCTTCCAGATGTCCACGAAGTGGGTCAGACATCCCTCTACTGGTATTGATGAGGGCAACATCCCCTACTTGCGAAAACCCCTCTTTGATGATGAAACTTAGAAATCACAGTTGGAGAAGCCTTAGTGGAAAACCGCACTTTCTTAGGGGGCCTAGCTGGTGACTGAGAACTGGTGCGCTTACCTGGGGAAGGTATGCGTGAACCTTTTGTGCCGCCACCCATATCATCGCCTGTTGCAACTCCACTGCTGATGTTGACAAAATAAGATTAACCATCGACGAAACCTCTTCCTCTCCGAAAAGTCTGTTGCAGAGCGTGAAGGGCGCCCTCGACAGAGCCCTCATATGTATATCTGGGAATTGGGGAGGAAGATGGCTCAAAAACAAGTCCCTCCCTTTCTTTGCAATGAAGGTTGTACAGGCCACCGAGATGTTAGCTTGATGAGCCAACCCCATCGAAACTGATGTAATTAAATCGTCAAAAAGGACCGGATCTGACAGGACAAAACTGTCTCTCTTTAAGAAGCCCATCAGACCAGACAACCTCCACATAGAATTTGAAAGAGCTTAGGACTGGTTTCGAAAAGTGTCCTCCAAAATGGTCGCTTCTTGTAAGGAGACTCCTACCTGTCTAGATAACGAGGGAACCCTGGACAAAAGCGCCTTCACAGAGTTATTCAAAGGAACTCTTATGCTGGACAAAGGGTTACCCGCTACACTATACATGTTCTTCCTAGGTGGAGTAAAGAAGAATCCTGCCTACCTGATCCCACTACTGAAGCTAATCTAGCGTCCGCCTCCCTCAAGGCCTGTTCCACCTAACCCAGGGTAACTTGCAGGACGTGCAAGGTACCGTAGGTTTTGTAGAATAGTATAGTTCCTCAAACATTGCCTGACTAGGATGTACAGTGGTTCCTCGAGATACGAAATTAATCCATTCCGAGGCGGCCTTCGTATCATGAGCTTTTTGTATCTTGAACCGCATTTTACATGTAAAATGGCTAATCTGTTCCAAGCCCTACAAAAACACCCCAGTAAATTTTATAATAAAGCTAAATTGACCAATAAACAATGAAATACTACAACAATTTGGACCATTCAATACCTAACTTAATACGTACTAGTACTAATATGTACGTACCTGTAAATAAAGTGTATTAGTGTACATGGTATACAAGAAATACTGTACGTACATACGTACGTATGTAGTAAAATGTGGAACCTTACCTTTCGAGTGAGGCTATCTCCGAAGTGGCGACAGAGGAGGAGGACAAACGGCAGAAAACTTCTTATAGTATGTACACTTAACTTTACGAAACATTAAAAAATGTCATGAAACAAACTAAACTTTACGAAACGCATTAGCAAAACTGTAACACTTAACTTTACAAAAAACTTAAAAATAAATTTTTTTTCTTTTTTAGTTTTTTACATTTTTTTTACTTTATACTTTTTTTTTTTTATACAAAATTTCAATTTCTTCACCACTTTCAACTTTCTGTTTTTTCGTAGTATCAATTGGATCTTCGTTTTTGCTTACTCCTGCTAGTAAAGGCCTCTAAAAAATAACTATCCTGAAACGACTCAGGCAAACGTCATCAAACTGCGCAAACATACGACCTGTGTAAGCCTTTTTGGGGTGTCTCTTTTCTACAAATGATTGCACCTTATGAAAAGCAGCTAGAGCATCCTTAATTTCTGCCGTTGTCATAGGGTCGTCGTCCTCCTCCTCCTCGCCGCTGCTAGAGAACTCTTCTTGAACGACGTTATGTTGCATGGCCTCCAACTCCTTCAGGTCATCCGTCGTAAGCTCCTCTTTGTGCTCCTCGAGAAGGTCATTGATGTCGTCCTTGTCGACGACCAGCCCCATGGACTTGCCGAGTGCAACGATCTCGTCAAGATCTGGTTGCGAAACAGTTTTCAGGATTGTCAACTGTTCCTGAATCTGCAGCACCAGCTTCGCCCACATCGAATCCCTCAAAGTCTTGGGCGGATACGGCATCAGGCCAGTTTCCTCCACAAAGAAATCAAGGTTCGCCTTGAAACCTCCTGCCAAGCTTGATCAATGAGTCGGATGCATATGACAACATCGAAATGGTCCTTCCAAAATTCACGCAAGGTGAGGTTTGTGGTATCGGTGATGTCGAAACATCTCTTGAAAAGATGTTTTGTATACAGCTTCTTGAAGTTCGATATCACTTGCTGGTCCATGGGCTGGAGGAGAAGGGTGGTGTGAGGCGTAAGATAAAGAACCTTGATAAACGAATACTCCGCTAGGATATCTTCCTCAAGGCCAGGAGGGTGAGCAGGGGCATTGTCCAACAACAGCTCACATTTCTGAGGGAGGCGCTTCTCTTCCAAGAATTTCTTCACTGTCGGGCCGAAACACAGATTTACCCACTCGGTGAACAAAAGTCTCATTACCCAGGCTTTCGCATTAGCCCTCCACATCACCGGAAGCTTCTCCTTTAGCACTTTGTGGGCCTTGAAGGCTCAAGGAGTCTCCAAATGATAGACAAGTAGGGGCTTCACCTTGCAATCCCCACTGGCGTTCGAACAAAATGTGAGCGTAAGCCTGTCTTTCATAGGCTTATGCTCGGGTAGCCTCTTCTCTATATGCGTGATGTACGTCCGACAAGGCATTTTTTCCAAAAAAGGCCAGTCTCATCACAGTTGAAGACTTGCTGAGAACTGTAGCCTTCCTTGATTGTCATCTTGTCGAACGTCTTTTTAAAGGTTTCGGCCGCTTTTGTGTCTGAGCTGGCCACCTCCCCATGCCACACCACTGAATGGATGCCAGTCCATTTACGGAATTTTGCGAACCACCCATGAGAAGCCTTGAACTCTGGGGTTGGCATCGATGTCCCTTCTCCTCCGTCATCTTCGGCCTGGGCAATCAAATCGCCAAAAATAGCACTGGCCTTGTGGCAGATTGCCGTCTCGGTTATCGTATCGCCAGCGATTTCTTTGTCTTTTATCCAGACAAGAAGCAGCTGTTCAATCTCATCGTGCACATCGCTCCTCTTGCTAGACAAAAATAGTCATGCCCTCGGAAGCGGTTGTACTGCTTTGATGGCTTCCTTTTGCTTAAAGGATGGTGCCTATTGTCGACAGATTCGGCCATGATTTCCTTGGCAATCACACTCAATCGCATGCCAGCTTCATACTTTTTTATTATCTTCATTTTTGTCTCCAAAGAAAGCATCCTCTTCTTTCCTACTTCAACTTTCTTGGGACCCATGACTACGTATACAGGCAGTCCCTGGGTTACGATGGTCTCAGCTTACGACGTTCCGAGGTTACAACGCTTTTCAATTATATTCATCAGACATTATTTCCAGGGTTATGACACATGTTCCAGGGTTACGACGACTACAACGTTCATCTGGCAGATGAAATATGACACCAAAAATGCAAAATAATCAATATTTGAAGGTTTTTTTGATGAAAAATGCCATAAGAATGCAGTTTACATAGTTTTCAATGCCCTCAAACCATTAAAAGTAAGGTTTTCTTAGGATTTTTAACGATGTTCCGGCTTACGACGATTTTCGGCTTGCGACATGTCTCAAGAACGGAACCCCTGTCGTAACCCGGGGACTGCCTGTATACTGTACATAATAAGTTATGTAGTACATATACATATGTAGTAAAGTTCTCACATAACACGATAGAGTAGTACTACAACGAAATCACTAACGAATTTACGTTAATAAACAAAGTCGTACAGAACGAACGAATTCCACGTGCTTACGATACCGATGATGCCGCCTAGTGGCTGAAAAAGCACACCGCTACGTAGATGCATGATGGGATCATGGGAGAGATGCTGACCAATGGGAGAGCAGGATCTTAAGGCAGTAACTAGCATCAGGAACCAATGGGAGAGTGGGAGGATAGTGGTGAGTCTACTAAGTTGGCGGCGCGCGAGTTTTAAAATTGCTATCTGTGGTCCGGGCGAATCTCGGGACTTTACAGCAACAACCTTTCGTATCTTTAACAATTTTCGTATGTAGAGCAAAAAAATATTCGTATTTGCTTTCGTATCTCGAGTTTTACGTAAGTTGAGCCTTACGTATGTCGAGGTACCACTGTATTGGTTCCTCCGACACTCTTGACTGAGGAAACAAGTCATGAATGAATTCCACCATCCTCTTATACTCACTTTTGCCCGCTTGGGGAAACTTCTATTCAACAATAGGGATTTCTTCCTCCAAAGACGTCTCCCTATCAGCTTCCTCAGGTCATAAAGGGGCAGGACAAGAGACAGAAACGTCCACATTACTTAACTGCAAAGAGGGGAACCCATCGCTTCCCTACACTTGGAATCTTGACCTAAAATACCCCGAAAAATTCCTGTACCAACCGCAACCAGTTGTAAAAGAACTCTCTCTCCTAAGAGTGTCGACGCAACTCCTGGGGTTGTCACACTGCCAACAACCGGGTGTGCCAACTCCAAAACAAGCCTACCTGAGGTTGGGAAACATTTGGATGAACCACCTTACCCCCAATGACCGACGATGACATAATCAGTGCGTAAAATGCAGCCGACCTAACCAAGCTTGGTTTCAACAAAGCTGAGGTTGAAGCACCTACATTTAACCTCCCCATATAACCTGCACCAACACCTGAGAGCGGCGAAGCTGCAACACCTGAAACATTTGAATTGCCCATCATTCTATCTGAAGGGGAACCCGCCAAAGCGGAAAACCTGACACTGGAGCGAGATTGCTTGTACCCAAGTAAACCATACCAGCATCTACGAGCAGAGAAGCCGCATACCTGAACCGGTCAAAAGACCCAACATCCTATTCAGACAGGGAACTGCCACGGCAGCCCTAACAAAACTAGAAGAGGAATCCACCATAGCAATGACATGTGAACTAGAAGAGGGAGCCCCTATCCCCAAAACCCCCACCACCAAAACAGTACCAATACCATAACCCTTAGAAAAAGAAACTGCCGCACCCTCAGGAGGTCTGAGAAAGACACCAAAGGAGAAGAGAAAAGGGAAGAGGTAATACCTGGTACAACTACCGGAACCCCAACTGAAGAATTCGGACAGGAAGAGGATCCACCCACTGGGCTTGCACTGACAGGTGCGCTAAGGGAGAGGGTTCTATTTACTGGATCTGATGCGCCTCCCACATGCCTAATACTCTCCGGACAAGAGGAAAAAGGAAACTCCACAGCTCGCAGACCAGAGAGGACTTCAGACGAAGCAATCACTTCCCCTAACTCTAAGGCACAAATCTTCCCTACATCCAACAAATCATGATTTAATTCCCACATACTGCCTGACTACACCCTTGCAGAAACCTCCGCTTCCGAACGCGGGAAACCAGAAGATCGGGAAACAGCAGGAGGCAAACCAACTGGGGGGACCTGCTGACAGACTGTCAAACTAACCAAGGTATGCCCCAAAAGAGGGGAGCGAGAAGATTTGAGAAGTAGATTTTGTTGGCAAGGAGTGAAAGGAAACATTAGGGACAGAAGGAAAAACAGACGTAAGAGCCGTTGGAGTGGAAAAGGAGGCCATTCTTTTAAGAGAAAGAAAATATGTAGATTCACCTCCCCCTATAATCAAGTACATAACACCTGAAAACTCTGGGAAATTCCTAATGACATGATCCTGAATGTCAAGGAAACCTAAGTAATAACACTGTCTAACCAGTAATCTATAATTTTGTGATAAACTAAAATTATTCTGCCAAATTAAATGTTAAGTGATCAAAAGAACTACCACCAGCACCTGAAGCTGCACTAGATCCAGCTGGAAAAGAAACCTTAGAAGATAAAGGGATGGAATCAAATCCTTCCCCAACACACTGGTTCAACCACCGACTTACTGGACAACTTATGATCCTTGTCCTTAGGAAAACTCGAGGACGGAAACAAAACTTCCGCAGGATATAAGGGCGATCCTGCAAAGGCAGTGAACCTGAACCCGAAGACAACTGCTCTTGCAACTTCTCATCCTTAATATCTTAGCTAAGATCCCTGATAGTTTGGTCTCGCCTAGTAATAAATAAATCACCCTTTTTACATACACTTTTGGGGGAAAAGGGGGATTCTGCTGCTGATACTGCCTGTTCCACACCAAGGGGGCCGGTAGATCCTACCCTCTGGGCTTGCAGTTCCCCATGACTGCCGGTTAAGAGTCAACACTCCTATTTCTATCCCTATCTTGGCTTAATTTTGTCATTAATCAACAAAAATTCTAGTCATGCTTGATGACAACCTATCCTCTAATTTCTTGAACAACATTGACTCTTGAATTCTCCTCCTCTACTTTCCTAGCTTCTGATACCCTACTTTTGTTCTTTGAAGCTAGAGCCTTCTTGTGTTTTAAATGCTCTCCATCTGGTCCAACGACCAATCCTTATGCTCCTGACATCTTTTTGACCCCACGCTGAACCTCCCTACAACTAATGCAATGTGAATGTCTGCCATACTTCAGGGTACTCATCCGCTTCTTGCAGGCAATACAAGACCGATGCACTCCCCCATTGCTGGGGGCGTAGCAGGTGAAGAAGTCTTCGAAGGTACAGCTGGGGAAGTTTCCTTCTGTGGTGTGTCCATGATTAGCAAAGTCCAGCAACACCTTTAGTCGAGCCAAAATCCAAAAGAGGTCCAAATCGTAATCCGAGATTCATCAACTGGTAATGCCGGCCAAATCTGAGATTTGGGCTAACAGACAAAAATTTTGCTCAAGCTAGGATGTGTCCTAACGCTTGAGCGAACAAGAAGCAATTGGAGGGAGATCGCTCTGCCAGCCGGTTCTGGCAACAGCATTGCCAATGGTAGTACAGGTAACTCAGTAGATGGAATTTACCTGAAGCATTGGTAGCATTGGCCGTTAAAAAATTACCCAATTATGTGGGGATATAGTTTGTGCTGGTCAGTGACCAGGGCTAATTCAGGTGTTCAGGTGGTGTATATTGCGATAGAGCAATCCCACTGGGAAAGAAGCAATGTTTTAACAGCTGGAAATTAACCAAACTGCAGGCAGGACAGAGGGCAGTGCAATACATTCATCCATGAAGGCAGCCAAAAGTAAAGTGATGCTCTACCAAGTGGTCGTTAGGTAGTTAACTATTAGACAACCTTGTTAAAAGTTTAGTGGCCAGTTTCCAGCTTCGCTGAGTAGTAATTCCTATATAAAGAAGGTTTGTATACCGTGTAGGAACAACTCTTTATTAATTGTTGCCCTATCCTTACATCTACCAATTTCAGAGTGGAATTGTGGCAAGTACTGCACTGATAAGTACTGTTATGTTTAAATTATGTTGAATTGAGGCATTATCCATGTACATCTACAAACCCATATACCTATCATATGCAGTCTAGGTCCAGTTAGGTGTAAGCTTTGTTCCCCAGCCAGACAGGGACATGGCACTAGGTTGGTCAGGATGCATTCCCATATTTGACTCCATAACTGGTGGGTTGGGTGCTTGACTCCAAGACTTGTGGGTTATGGCGCCCAAGGTCAGTTTAGCTAACTGGGAAAGTAAGGGCCCTGTGCTCTAAGATTGGGTTAAGAAGCATCCCTGTAATTTGCTTTATGACTTAGTGTTAAACTACTTAGATCGGAGTTACTGGTCGGGTAAAGAGCCAGGGCACCAAGTTAAGTTAGGTTAAGAAACTAACTGCTTATTTCACTCATATCTGTTCTCCCCACCTAAACTTTAGTTTTCCATTAGGTAAAGAGGTAATTCCTACAAATATTCAAGCAACAACTTAACTTTAATGCTTGCATGTAGACCATTTGCTACCTTTTAAAAAAGGAGGGCCCATCCAGCCACACTGCAGTTTTACCTTATGCAGGCCATGTCCATGCCTTGTGGAAGCCCAAGTACCTATATCTTAGTTTTACCAGACCACTGAGCTCTCCTAGGGCTGGCCCAAAGGATTAGATATTTTTACATGGCTAGAAACCAATAGGTCACCTAGCAACGGGACCTAAAGCTTATTGTGGGATCTGAACCACATTGTATCGAGAAATAAATTTCTATTACCAGAATTAAATTTCTCTGATTCCGCACTGGCCGAGCCAAGAGTCAAACTTCAGACCACTGGATTGGTAGTCGAGCGCGAAATCCATCCATCCAATGAGGAACTGTGGAAGTGAGGCCAGATGTAATAGGGTCGAGATGGTCAACAGAGAAAGATTAGGCATCTTTCTAGGCTACCTGATCTCGCAATATCTATGTGCTTTAAATCACGATATCTAAGTATGTGCCTTAAAATATTCTTTTAGCCTAATTGATGGTAATTAGGACTAGGCTAGGTAGTCATGAAACAGTTATTTTTTCATCTGTTCTTTTCCTATTTGTACAATTTTCTCATAACTTTTACCCCCATCTTATATGATCAACTTCCTACTAGGGTAGCTAGTACTCAACAACTGTTACACAAAAAAAGAACTATTTAACCATCCCCTATAGATATAGGGGATGGTTAAACAGTTCTTTCTCTGAGGTATGGAAGACAACATGATCTTCGAGGGAAAATACTAGTACTAGCTATATGGTTCATAAATTTGACAGGTCAGGTAATCTAAGCAATAGGTAGCAGTGGCGCGTCGGATAGGCTATTTCTACAGTATATTTTGGTTGATAATTGAGAATGTATTGCATTATTGCACTGCTTTTAATTGCCATTAAAAAGTAACA
>NC_087219.1:52444657-52473257 GCF_015104395.2 Macrobrachium nipponense | reverse complement strand
GCCATTAAAAAGTACACTTGCACGAAGCCTACCGGTCTTATAGAGGTGGCCACAGGTTGCAACTTGTAACAAAGATCTGGAACACTCAAGGAAAAACCAATGGTTTGTTTGTATAGTGGTTTTACGCTGCATGGAACCAGTGGTTATTCAGCAACGGGACCAACAGCTTTACGCGACTTCCGAACCACGTCCAGAGTGAATTTCTATAACCAGAAATACACATCTCTCACTCCTCAATGGAATGGCCGAGAATCGAACTCGCGACCACCGAGGTAGGACGCCAACACCATACCAACCACGCCACTGAGGCGCTGAAAAACCTATGGAACTCTGGAAATAGTACAGACTCGAGTATTTTTGTACTTGCAGATGGAGAAGTAGGCTTTTAAACAATCGCTATGCACTGAGAGTAGGAATGATTTTTTTTCGTCGAGTAAGAATTTCATGTCCATGGCTACTTTAAAACTTAGAAATGTACGTGAAATCAATGACTAGACTACGACAACTGTAAATTGATACACTCACTATCTATGAACATTTAACTTTAAGTTTTCCTGTTCGTGTGAGGGCAATTTGGTACTTAGTACCTTCCCTTGGTCATGGCAATATTTCTTCGTCCATACTTATTTACCTATTTTCAAGTTCAGACCAATATCCATTGGTTCAGATAACCATTTTTAACCTAAAAAAACCATCATCTTCGTGAGTAGAAACTCTTTCCTTGCTTTTGTCGTCCTTGACTAACAACCGCTAATTTAAAACTTCGCATAATGCTTCATACATAATAATCTTCACAAGAATGGATTTTCGCAGAATTTTAGTCTCACGAAACAGTATTTATTTCCTTGTTGAGAACAAAATAGTTTGTTTAGGATATAATATATATATAATATTTAAGATATATATATATAATATATATAATATATATTTAAAAATATTATAGATATCTATATATATATATATATATATATATATATATATATATAATTATAGCACCAAGTTGATGAAAAGTAGACTTGGAACAGATCGCCAACATATGTTTACTTTAAATGATGAAAATAGAAATATTATCGACAAACGGGGTGGAGTGACAAAAATTGCTGAGGATTTCTATACAATGCTGTAAAATGGTGATACAATAGGAAATAACTTTGTCATTAGATATAATGACTCGCCTGACCCGGTGCCAAAAGTAACAGTAGGAGAAGTAAAGAAAGCATTTAAAGGCATGAATAGAAACAAAGCATCAGGAGAAGATGGCCTAACGATTGATTTGATAATAGATGGAGGAGATTTCATAATAGTTAAACTCGCTGAACTTGACACAAAATGCTTTTAAGAATGCTCTATACCTACAACTTAGAAAAACTTTATCACTATGTATATTAATTCTCAAAAAGGGAGACACAAAAATCCTGAAAAATTACTGCCCAATAAGATTATTCCCAGTAATATATATAAAATATTTACAAAGATCATATTAGGCAGAATAGAAAGACAGCTAGATTTTAATCAACCAAGAGAGCAGGCAGGCTTTAAAGCGGGTATTCAACAACAGATCATATCCATGTAAATAACCAGCTAAAGGAAAAATCAACAGAGTATGACAAACTACTTTGTATGGCATTTGTAGACTATGAGAAAGCTTTTGATTCTGTCGAAACTGCAGCAGTAATGAAAGTCCTTCAAAAGCAGGGAATACATGAACCTTATGTTAGAACACAGCAATCCTAAAACTACATAAAAACATTGAGAAATTTCCGATTGAGAAAGGAGTTAGACAGGGAGACCCCATCTCTCCTAAACTATTCACGGCGTGCTTAGTTTTTAAGAATTTAAATTGGGAAAATGTGGGAATTAACATTAATGAGAAATACCTTAACAACTTAAGATTTGCAGATGACATAGTTCTACTCAGTGAATCTGGGGAGGAATTACAAAAGATGACTGAAGATTTGAATTGAGAAAACAAATGTATGACTGAAAGTGAATATGAGCAAAACTAAGATAATGTCCAATGAAAATGCAGAGACAACAAATAAGGGTTATGGACGAACCTCTAGAGATTGTTAATGAATATACGTATTTAGGACAGACAGTAATTGTTTCCCCAAGACGTGACCGAAATTAAAAGAAGCATAAGCATGGGTTGGAGAGCTTTTGGTAAACAAAATAAGATTATGAAAAGTAAAATATCACTCTCTAAAAAATAAAAGTATTTAATCAGATGGTCCTACAGTATTAACTTATGCATCAGAAACGTAGAGCCTTACTTTACCCTTAGAACATAAACTAGTTACAACTCAGAGAGCTGTGGAAAGAATAACGATGGGAACAACATTAAGAGCCAGAAAAAGAGCAACGTGGATACGAGAGCAAACAAAAATAGAGGATATCCTAGAATGTCAGATAATAGATGGACAAAAAAGAATAACAGAATGGGTCCATAGAGATTGCAAATGAAGCTGGGGAAGGAATAGAAGACGATGGATTAAGAAGCTAAGAAAATTTGCGAGTATAGAAAGACCATAAACAGAAAGGAGTGGAAGGACATGTCTGAGGCCTTTGTCCTGCAGTGCAATAGCAACGGCTGATGATGATGATGATGATATATAATATATATATATATATATTATATTATATAAATATATATATATATAATATCTATATATTCTATATATATGACAGGTAAAAATGTTCTGTAACAACAGAATTCCATCTAATAAAATGAGCCCATAAAAACACCAAAATGTAGAGAGAAAAGTACTATATTTCAGAGACTGCTGTCTCTCTCTTCAGGTATATGAATGAGAAAAGTTTACAGAAAAGGGGAATCATTCTACAAGCAAAAATTCGGGTGTAGTATGGGTAGTCCTTTAAGTCCTGTTTTAGCCAATCTGTACATGGAATACTTTGAAACTACAGTAATAAATGCAATAAAACCCAAAAACATGCTGTGGATGAGATACGTGGATGATATACTAACATTTTGGGATAATAGGTGGGGTAATTTTAATGTATTCCTCTCAAAATTAAACGCATTAGTGCCCAGCATCAAATTTAAAGTTGAATGGGAAACAGACAACAAAATTCCTTTTCTTGATGTTTTAATAATCAGGGACACGACAGAATACAAATTTACCATATACAGAAAACCAACGTTCTCACTTTCATATATTCACTACTTTAGCTATCACGACATTACTATCAAGATAGGTGTAGCTAGCAACCTATTCTTAAGAGCCTTGCGAATTTGTTCCCCAGATTTCCTGGAAAAAGAATTTGAACTAATTCGCAAGCAACTTTCGTCTTTAAAGTATCCTGACCATATAATTGAGAAAGCAATTCAAAAAGCAAACGTAATTTTCTACCGACCCCCTAAAGACAAGACCAGAGACACACCCAACAATAAAATAAAAATTCCTCACCTGGAGACGATTAAGAGAGTAACCCACACCCTTGGGAAATCCAACCCTTTTGCATTTACCTACCCAAACACCTTAGCCAAATCCCTGATTAACGTCCAACAAAAGACATCTCCCAAGGACTCTGAGGTCTATGAGATCCCATGCCAGGACTGTGACCAATCTTACATCGGATTTACAGGTAAATCACTTCCCCAGAGATTAATACAACACAAACGGTCAGTTAGGTATGGACAACAGAACTCGGCTATTTTCAACCATATAAATGAACATAACCATAGAATAAACTGGAATTTGTCATGTGTAATTTATAGCAGCAACTGCCGGTACAAGAGTCAAATGATGGAATCGGCCTTAATAAAAGAGAAGCAGGTAATGAAACATCTCAAAAGGCGCGTGGATTTCAGATGTCGTCGACGAAGTTTTCATTCAACCAACGCTTAAGAAGATTAAAGGAAGATTATCAGCGGGGGTGACCTAAAGATTGGCTTACTTGTGGACGGATCTCTTGGTATAAATACCACCTTTTCTGTAAACTTTTCTCATTCAATACCTACCGAAGAGAGAGACAGCAGTCTCTGAAATATAGTACTTTTCTCTCTACATTTTGGTGTTTTTATGGGCTCCTTTATATATATATATATATATATATATATATATATATATATATATATATATATATATATATATATATATATATAATATATATATATTATATATGATATATATATATATATATATATAGATATATATATAGGTAGTAGTACTGTGTATGTGTATATACATGTATATATATATAGTATATAAAGGTATAAACCACGTGGTTTATACCTTTATTTATGTATTTATCACGTTCAAAACTTTCGTGATTCGTGATTCAGTTAGGCATATATATATATATATATATATATATATATATATATATATATATATATATATATATATATAAATATCGAACTACAAATGTCCTTTAATATCTAATTCTCTCTACCTCGGAATTAATATATTTTCATATATGTTTAACCGCGTAGTGGTTTTAGGCTTCACTGCCAGTCCTGGGATTGAGAGTTCGCTGGTTCGAGCCTGGCGATCGCCCATCCTATTATCGCTTAGTAAAATTCCCCCTCGGTTAAACATATATGAAAATATATTAATTCCGAGGTAGAGAGAATTAGATATTAAAGGACATTTGTAGTTCGATATTTGTATATGAATCACGGTAATGTGATATGACTGATATATATATATATATATATATATATATCATATATATTATTATATATATATAATAATATAACTATATATATATTATATATATATAATAATATATATATTATATATATAATATTATATATTATATATTATATATATAAGTATTATATATATATATAGATATAATAATATATATATATAGTATTATAATATATAATGATATATATGCTATGTATAGGTTAATGATAAATAACATTGCCAAGCCCAGGAAGAACATTCTTTATTAAATAAACGAGCTTTCGAGGTATAAAACCTCATCATCAGGCTAAAAAAATTGGCAAGGATGAGAAATCACTGAAATTACAATAAAATTCATTATCTTACTAAAATCTTCAGGAAAATTGTAACAAAACCTAAATCGAACGACAAATGCAAACTAAAAAAATTAATCAAAAAATTACGAAAAAACTGAAACAAACGCAAAACATGAAAATAAGGTGAAATGTAAACAAATTACCACACCCAAAGTAAAATGGCTAACGACTCACTTGTGTACCTACTATGACCAGTGGCGATTCTCGGGGAGGGCATGGGACTTGTGTACCTACTATGACCAGTGGCGATTCTCGGGGAGGGCATGGGTGGGCAGCTGCCCTCCCAGATTTTGGCCATGCTCCTGGTTTGCCCCCCAACTTTTTTAATGAAATATTATATATAGAATTAATCATTATTGAATATAACAATAGCAACTAACTTGTCACACAACATGATTTGGTTATATTGCTCACACTCATATTGAGTGAATCAGTAAATATACCGGGAACAAAAATTCCAAAACTTAAATCACAGAGAGACAACCAGTTCACGCTTAAAAAGCAATAATATTTGAATTAGTATCCCTTGAGGCTATGAACACTAAAAGTTTTCTTTAACACTATCACAAACAGTGTCACACATATTACTGCAATTATGAATGTTACTATTTTATGCTGCATATCAAACTAACAAAACTCTCCATTTTGATGTATTTTGTATCTATAATTCATACATCACTTAAAATAAAGATAAATGTATATCTATTAAGAAATAAGAATTTTTTATTTTTTTTTATTCGAATTCAACACCGCAAAGTTACCACAGTAACAGTATTCGCTGGAGCATGTCATGAAATTGTAGGTGAACACTCTAAGCTAAATGTAATTTTTACAAAGGCCTGTTTCCAGCATAACTGCTGCACCCATGTACCATTACATAATGTAATCGATATTAGTAATTGTCCCTAACATATATGTTGATAGTCCCGAGCAATGTTTACAGTAGATTAGAGTTTTTTATTTATAGCTCTGTGGCTTGTTCAAGTCTGAAGTGCATCAGCAAATACAAGGAAGTGTCCTATGAAAATGCTTCATTACGTCTGGAATATATTTTTGAAGGAGACTTCTGCAGATGATACTGGAGCTCGAGCTGTATTTGCCAGAGGTTTACTTGCTCAGATGGATGCAGAATTTGTTTGTTTATTGCAGTTTTTTTCTGAAATTCTGGGAAAAATAAATAAAGTATCTCAGCAGCTGCAGGACAAACAGGCAGACCTTGGAAAAGCAGCTAAACTTATTTCTTGTCTTCATGAAGATTTAGCTGATGAGAAACTCCAACGTAATTGAGAATTACTCTAATAAGGTTGACGAACTCTGTAAAAAATGACATTTCACCAACAGTGACAAGAAAACGTTCAAGAAAACTTCGACAGCTCAGTGATTTTATCATGCTGGACACATCTGGCCAGAGAGTTGTGGAGCAAAGTCATCACAACGTCACAATCTTGTATGAAGTACTAGACTGTTTAAATAGTGAATTAGATCGCCGTTTTTTCCAAAGATTCGTGTGTGATCTTATGTGGCATTTCAGCTCTCTGTCCTGCAGGACAGACGTTCTCACATGAGGATGACTTGAAGTCATTTGCTTTATCATATTCAGTTAATCAAAGTGATTTAAAACACGAGATACTTTTAGTTAAGAAATTGCTCCAGAAAGAACCTCAGTCACCTACAGCATTGGTGGAGTTTTTGTCATTTATTCAGCCATATAAATCTGCCTTTGATTGCTTATACAGGTTACTATTGATAGCTGTAACACTTCTTGTTAATAGTGCTTCTTGTGAAAGAAGTTTTTCCAAAATAAAAATAGAAAAACATTTCTTAGAAATTCAATGACTGGTGAGAGAGAGACTAAGTCAACACTGCATTATTATCAATTGAAAGTAAACGGGCTGAGATTATTGACTTAGATAGTTTTTAGATGAGTTTGGCAGCCGACATGATAATCGTAGATTTAAACTGCACGAAACATTTTGAGAATTGTCCCGAAAATGGTCCATATCTGTTTGGAGTTCAAATGTGTATTTTAAAAACTTACCATTTTTTAATAATTGCACATTGTTATGAATTATATATAGTTTTGAATGTCGAAACAACATTTTGAGAATTTTCATGATAGACCTCATATCTGTCTGTTCATTTCATTAATTAAAACCTTTCCTTACTTTGTTCAAATGTGCGTTATACAAACTCGCCATTCTTTAATAATTAAATTACATATTGTTTGAGATTGTATATAGCTTTGAATGTCAAAGTTGCATTTTCAGAATGGTCATGACAGGGTCCATATATGTCTGTTCATTTCATTAGTTAATACATTTCTTTAAGTTGTGCAAATGTGTTACACAAACTTAACATTCTTTAATAATTTGCATATTGGTTGGGGTCGTATATAGTTTTGTATAGTTACTACCTTTCTTTATTTGGTTCAAATGTGCATTATATTTATACATACTATCCATTCTTTAATGTTTGCGTATTGTTTGGAACTGTATATATAGTTTTGAATGTTAAATTTCCATATCATGCAAGTCAGGTAGAATATCAGATGGATGATTTACAGTTGTTTTGCTTAGGAATCAAACAAAATTCTATATGAACCTTTGGTCAAATTCATTCCTCGACGATTTCCAAAATGATTCCAAAATTGTAATTATTTTTACCGTCACCTTTTCTAGGATGCCCATCCAACAATTATCTTTGCCCCAGAGTTGCCCCCCCCCAACTTTCTGAGGGGTAGAATCGCCACTGACTATGACCGATGTGCAGTGAAGATGTGAACTACATTAAATTGCCTTTCCTTGTTCATAGATAGCTACATGGTCCGGGAAAAGTTACAAGAAATACTTAAGCAGTTTTCCTCAAGTTTTGTTTACTAGCCCTTTCACTTTAAGATCACTTTTGAGGGAGAAGCCTACTCTTCCTGTGGACCTTAATTCGTGTGTCGTTAACTTAATTGTCTACCTGTTCGCAGTGTGGTCTGCCACACGTGGGATCCAGTTCCCGCTGGCTTAGACAGAATTTTGGAACACGGAGGTCTTTCTGTTAGAACTAGGTTCCCTCTTTCAAAATCACCTTTCTCTGCCATAAGGGAACACAGTTTAGCGCAAGACTACCGTTTCACTGACCTGGACCTTAGAGTACTCTTTTTGTTCAAATAGACTGGAGTCTGGACCTTATTAGAGGATGAAACAGGAACTGAACAACAATTCGTCCGGTATTCAACTATAATTTTATAGCTATCATGTGATTTCATAGTAGGTACACAAGTGGGTTGTTAGCTCTTTTACTCTTGGTGTGGTAATTTGTTTACATTTTACCTTATCTTTATGTTTTGTTTTAGATTTTTTTTCTGTAATTTTGTGATTAATTTTTTAGTTTGCATTTGCCGTTCGTTTTAAGTTTTGTTAGCATTTTTACTGATGTTTTTAGTAAGAATTGATTTTATTGCAATTTCAGTGATTTGTTATCCTTGCCAGTTTTTCAGCCTGATGATGAGGTTTATACCTCGAAAGCTCGGTTAATATTAAAGAATGTCCTTCCTGGTCTTGGCAATATTATTTATCATTAAGCTAAGATTTCCAAGTAGCCGCTCAATTACTAAGTGTGTGTGTATATATATATACATAAATATATATATATATATATATATATATATATATATATATATATATATATATATATATATATATATCGGCAACGATTTGATCGTTGGAAAACAGTCAGTCAGCAGCTTTTATGACAAGAGCAGCATTTACCATCCACGTCTACACAGTGGTTAGAGAGCCGCTGGAACTCAAAGGTGTGCCACATACCCGTGCCTGTACTCGCCAAAGGCTCGACTCACCGATGTACCGCCTGCCATGGAAAGATCTACTGTACTCTACAGGAACAGACAGGTCCAAAAACATCTGGGTACGATCAGGTGGCGGAGCTGGCCCCTGCCATCTACAGTGCCAACCAACAACTAAGCTGTCATTATAAGTCACAGCTGTGGCCAGGTGTACAAGAATAGGGGTTGCAAGAGATCTGGTCTAGAATGGCGAAGAAAAATCTATTTTCTTAAATAGGAACAGAATAAAGATTGGGATAAAAGCTTGTGTTAAAAAAAATGTGGGAACGTTACTAAGTGCTGAGTAACTTATTGTCTTAACGATTCGCATCTCTAATTATTTGCAAGACATGTATTATAATCTTATACAGTGTTTTTGTGTCAAATTGAATAATAATGTGTTCAATCCATTTCACTGTCTCAGTGTTTCAGTGTCAATCACCAGCGAATTACTGGTGTTTTATAATCTATTATTTTTCATAAACGCCAGGCATAATATTATTACTCTTGGTTTTAAAACTGAAAACGATATCATATGAAAGAAATACTTCAGGTGAATATCATTTGAAATTAAATACTACTTGAATGTCAATATAATTTCAGAGCGAGTTCTAGCCACGGAGTGTCCAACGGTAGTGCATTTTTCTTTTATTGTCATTCTCTCAAATTGGGCTGTTTTTTGCGCTGCATTGTTCTCTTTCGTTTAGTTTAGTAATTGGTGATTAAATAGGCCAAGTGGTTATGATCCAAACAGCATGTGTCCTCGAAGCAGGAGTTTGCGTGTTGTTACATAATTACGAATGTCTGACTACGTGAGAGGGCTGGCATAGACCAATTTTAATATTCTGGATATTCGTAATTTATTCTCATGTGAGAGAAATTATATTCTTGAGAACGTGACATTTTTCTCTCTATTGCTGCCAGTGCATTTGTCATGTGAGCTGGCGATCACACCGTAGAAGTCTTGGCTTACTATTTATTATATTTTTTTTATTTTACTTGGGCAAACTTGCTTTGAATAAAGACTCATTCCTGCGGTTGCCAATGTTGAAATTAATTCAGCTGATCCGCAGATAACATTTTGCTTTCATTTTTTCTACATATTTTTTGTTCTGTTGTTTTAATTTCTTTAGCTGAAATATCGATCTATGATTGTTGTCATCAACAAACGCCACTGAAGGTAATTTTAAAATTTCCATAAACTGCAAATCCTACATCTCAATTTTGTGCTTTTATTAGTTTCCTAAAAATAAAACTATTGTACCGCCGTCTGTCCGTCCGCACTTTTTTCTGTCCGCCCTCAGATCTTAAAAACTGCTGAGGCTAGAGGGCTGCAAATGAGTACGTTGATCATCCACCCTCCAATCATCAAACATACCAAATTTCAGCTCTCTAGCTTCAGTAGTTGTTATTTTTATTCAAGGTTAAAGTTGGATATATTCGTGCGTCTGGCAACGATATAGGCTAGGCCACCACCGGGCCGAGTTTAAAGTTTCATGGGCAGCGGCTCATACAGCATTATATCGAGACCATGGAAAGATAGATGTTTTCGGTGGCCTTGATTATACGCTGTACAGAAAGCTCGATTGCGCCGAAGAAACTTCGGTGAATTTTGTACTTTTTTTTTTTTTAATCGGTATATGATTTATGGTCATGAAAAGTAGTCGCTACATCTAGGAGGTTATTGACGACGTCATATATAACAATAAATAGCTTCTGTCAACATAAAGGTATGTGAAAAGAATAAGTCCAACTGGATCTAAAAATCCATATCTGCGACGCGGACGTGGGGACTGGAGGACATCCCGCACAATTATTCACTTTACAGAGAGAGAGAGAGAGAGAGAGAGTACTACATCAACAATGTGTTGAGTTCGAGTTCTGAAAACTCCGTGGAGCCAGTAACAAGCATTCTAAATTTTGCTCCTTTCGACTGGTCTTTGGCCTATAGACCTGGCATTTTATCTGATCTTTCGGGCCAGCCCTATAAGAGCTGAAAGTCAGTTCAGTGGTCTGGTTAAACTATTTTTATAACAATAATAATAATAATGCTTCTTTGGAAATGAAAGTTGCGTGACGCACGGGTTAAGGGAGGTGTAGCCTTCAGCACTTGTGTGGGAGCTGGAATTATGAAGAATAGGTAACTATTTATAGGCGGGAACACTTCACCATTTGCTATTCGTCACAACGAAGCTTTTCGCATTAAATTCTATGGTCATTTTTTTTCTGTGGAATCCATTACTGCTTAGGACAATTTTGTGTTGTGCATATATCATGTGGCAAATTTAATTTTTTGCACAAATTAGCAGAAATTGTTTAAAGAGCTTAGCGGTGGCATTTTAGTGATTATTTCAGGTAAATAAATGGAAAGTTTGTCTGTTTTTGAGGTTTGGTTATATTTACATGTGGGTAAAAATTGTGCTTATTCATCGTTATTAATTGACATAAATTATGCACATTTAAGTAAACTTATCACGATTCAAATGAAAAACGGTACCAATAAATTTATGCTTAATTTTTATTTTTATTTACCTTTCTGTACATGATTTATAACTACATATGCCATCATATTTGATCATTAAACAGGCAGATGTAATAGTAATTTGAATGTGCTCAGTATTCACTCGTACGATTGAAAGAATATCAAAATATAAGCATGCTTTGCAAAAGATTTGGAGACAACTGCGCATTTTGCATAATTCAGTTTCTCTTTCAATGCTGCCCTCACATTTGCCACCAGATGACCTGTTTTGATAAAAGCATCTTCTTCTTTCAGCGATGTGCTGAAACTTCCTTGTCCGTAGTTCGAATCCCGACTCGGCCAACGCGGAATCAGAGGAATTTATTTCTGGTGATAGAAATTCATTTCTCGATATAGTGTGGTTCGGATCCTACAATAACGCTGTAGGTCCCGTTGCTAGGTGACCAATTGGTTCCTAGCCACGTACAAAAATATCTAATCCTTTGGGCCAGCCATAGGAGAGCTCTTAATCAGCTCAGTGGTCTAGTAAAGCTAAGATATACTTAACTTAACTTGCATCGGGAAAAAATACCTGCGCGCGGCAGGTATTTGAGATGGGAGGCAGCATAAACTTATATCTCTTGTGGTGGCGGGGTTGTCTAAGGCTTCACTGCCAGTCCTGGAATTGAGAGGTCGATGGTTCGCGCCTGTCGGCCGCCAATTCTGTTATCGCTTAATAAATTCCCCCTCGGTTAAACATATGTGAAAATATATTAATTCCGAGGTAGAGCGAATTAGATATTAAAGGACATTTGTAGCTCGATATATGTATATGAATCACGGTAATGTGATAGACTTTTATATATATATATATTATATATATATATATATATATATATGTATATAGATATATATATATTATATATATATAGTATATATATATATATATATATATATATATATATGGACAACGATATGATCGTTGGAAAACAGTCAGTCAGCAGCTTTTATGACAACAACAGCATTTACCATCCACGCCTACACAGTGGTTAGAGAGCCGCTGGAACTCAAGGGTGTGCCACATACCCGTGCCTGTACTCGCCAAAGGCTCGACTCACCGATGTACCGCCTGCCATGGAAAGATCTACTGTACTCTACAGGAAGAGACAGGCCAAAGAACATCTGGGTACGATCAGGTGGCGGAGCTGTCCCCTGCCATCTACAGTGCCAACCAACAACTAAGCTGTCATTATAAGTCACAGCTATGGCCAGGTGTACAAGAATAGGGGTTGCAAGAGATCTGGTCTAGAATGGCGAAGAAAAATCTATTTTCTTAAATAGGAACAGAATAAAGATTGGGATAAAAGCTTGTGTTAAAAAAAATGTGGGAACGTTACTAAGTGCTGAGTAACTTATTGTCTTAACGATTCGCATCTCTAATTATTTGCAAGACATGTATTATAATCTTATACAGTGTTTTTGTGTCAAATTGAATAATAATGTGTTCAATCCATTTCACTGTCTCAGTGTTTCAGTGTCAATCACCAGCGAATTACTGGTGTTTTATAATATATATTTTCAAACGCCAGCATAATATTATTACTCTTGGTTTTAAACTGAAAACGGATATCATATGAAAGAAATACTTCAGGTGAATATCATTTGAAATTAAATACTACTTGAATGTCAATATAATTTCAGAGCGAGTTCTAGCCACGGAGTGTCCAACGGTAGTGCATTTTTCTTTTATTGTCATTCTCTCAAATTGGGCTGTTTTTTGCGCTGCATTGTTCTCTTTCGTTTAGTTTAGTAATTGGTGATTAAATAGGCCAATGGTTATGATCAACAGCATGTGTCCTCGAAGCAGGAGTTTGCGTGTTACATAATTACGAATGTCTGACTACGTGAGAGGGCTGGCATAGACCAATTTTAATATTCTGGATATTCGTAATTTATTCTCATGTGAGAGAAATTATATTCTTGAGAACGTGACATTTTTCTCTCTATTGCTGCTAGTGCATTTGTCATGTGAGCTGGCGATCACACCGTAGAAGTCTTGGCTTACTATTTATTATATTTTTTTTTATTTTACTTGGGCAAACTTGCTTTGAATAAAGACTCATTCCTGCGGTTGCCAATGTTGAAATTAATTCAGCTGATCCGCAGATAACATTTTGCTTTCATTTTTCTACATATTTTTTGTTCTGTTGTTTTAATTTCTTTAGCTGAAATATCGATCTATGATTGTTGTCATCAACAAAACGCCACTGAAGGTAATTTTAAATTTCCATAAACTGCAAATCCTACATCTCAATTTGTTGGCTTTATTAGTTTCCTAAAAAAATAAAAAAAAATATTGTACCGCCGTCTGTCCGTCCGCACTTTTTTCTGTCCGCCCTCAGATCTTAAAAAACTGCTGAGGCTAGAGGGCTGCAAAATGAGTACGTTGATCAGTCCACCCTCCAATCATCAAACATACCAAATTTCAGCTCTCTAGCTTCAGTAGTTTGTTTATTTTTATTCAAGGTTAAAGTTGGATATATTCGTGCGTCTGGCAACGATATAGGCTAGCCACCACCAGGGCCGAGTTTAAAGTTTCATGGGCAGCGGCTCATACAGCATTATATCGAGACCATGGAAAGATAGATGTTTTCGGTGGCCTTGATTATACGCTGTACAGAAAGCTCGATTGCGCCGAAGAAACTTCGGTGAATTTTGTACTTTTTTTTTTTTTTAATCGGTATATGATTTATGGTCATGAAAAGTAGTCGCTACATCTAGGAGGTTATTGACGACGTCATATATAACAATAAATAGCTTCTGTCAACATAAAGGTATGTGAAAAGAATAAGTCCAACTGGATCTAAAAATCCATATCTGCGACGCGGACGTGGGACTGGAGGACATCCCGCACAATTATTCACTTTACAGAGAGAGAGAGAGAGAGAGAGAGTACTACATCAACAATGTGTTGAGTTCGAGTTCTGAAAACTCCGTGGAGCCAGTAACAAGCATTCTAAATTTTGCTCCTTTCGACTGGTTCCTTTGGCCTATAGACTGGCAATTTTATCTGATCTTTCGGGCCAGCCCTATAAGAGCTGAAAGTCAGTTCAGTGGTCTGGTTAAACTATTTTTATAACAATAATAATAATAATGCTTCTTTGGAAATGAAAGTTGCGTGACGCACGGTTAAGGAGGTGTAGCCTTCAGCACTTGTGTGGGAGCTGGAATTATGAAGAATAGGTAACTATTTTATAGGCGGGAACACTTCACCATTTGCTATTCGTCACAACGAAGCTTTTCGCATTAAATTCTATGGTCATTTTTTTTGTTTTTTTCTGTGGAATCCATTACTGCTTAGGACAATTTTGTGTTGTGCATATATCATGTGGCAAATTTCATTTTTTGCACAAATTAGCAGAAATTGTTTAAAGAGCTTAGCAGTGGCATTTTAGTGATTATTTCAGGTAAATAAATGGAAAGTTTGTCTGTTTTTGAGGTTTGTTTGGTTATATTTACATGTGGGTAAAATTGTGCTTATTCATCGTTATTAATTGACATAAATTATGCACATTTAAGTAAACTTATCACGATTCAAATGAAAAACGGTACCAATAAATTTATGCTTAATTTTATTTTATTTACCTTTCTGTACATGATTTATAACTACATATGCCATCATATTTGATCATTAAACAGGCAGATGTAATAGTAATTTGAATGTGCTCAGTATTCACTCGTACGATTGAAAGAATATCAAAATATAAGCATGCTTTGCAAAAGATTTGGAGACAACTGCGCATTTTGCATAATTCAGTTTCTCTTTCAATGCTGCCCTCACATTTGCCACCAGATGACCTGTTTTGATAAAAGCATCTTCTTCTTTCAGCGATGTGCTGAAACTTCCTTGTCCGTAGTTCGAATCCCGACTCGGCCAACGCGGAATCAGAGGAATTTATTTCTGGTGATAGAAATTCATTTCTCGATATAGTGTGGTTCGGATCCTACAATAACGCTGTAGGTCCCGTTGCTAGGTGACCAATTGGTTCCTAGCCACGTACAAAAATATCTAATCCTTTGGGCCAGCCATAGGAGAGCTCTTAATCAGCTCAGTGGTCTAGTAAAGCTAAGATATACTTAACTTAACTTGCATCGGGAAAAAATACCTGCGCGCGGCAGGTATTTGAGATGGGAAGCAGCATAAACTTATATCTCTTGTCGTGGCGGGGTTGTCTAAGGCTTCACTGCCAGTCCTGAAATTGAGAGGTCGATGGTTTGCGCCTGTCGGCCGCCAATTCTGTTATCGCTTAATAAATTCCCCCTCGGTTAAACATATATGAAAATATATTAATTCTGAGGTAGAGCGAATTAGATATTAAAGGACATTTGTAGCTCGATATATGTATATGAATCACAGTAATGTGATAGACTTACGTAATGACTGCGTGCGGGCAAAACAAAAAATACCTGCGCGCGGCAGGTATTTGAGGTGGGAGGCAGCATAAACTTATATCTCTTTCGGTGGCAGGGTTGTCTAAGGCTTCACTGCCAGTCCTGGAATTGAGAGGTCGATGGTTCGCGCCTGTCGGCCGCCAATTCTATTATCGCTTAATAAATTCCCCCTTGGTTAAACATATATGAAAATATATTAATTCTGAGGTAGAGCGAATTAGATATTAAAGGACATTTGTAGCTCGATGTATGTATATGAATCACAGTAATGTGACAGACTTATATAATGACTACGTGCAGGCAAGAGCACTACCACGCTATCGAGGACGAGATGGGCTTGATACAGTCTCCAAAACAAAAAATACCTGCGTGCGGCAGGTATTTGAGATGGGAGGTGGCATAAACTTATATCTCTTGAGGTTTGCAGGGTTGTCTAAGGATTCACTGCCAGTCCTGGAATTGAGAGGTCGATGGTTCATGCCTGTCGCCCGCCAATTCTATTATTGCTTAATAAATTCCCCCTCGGTTAAACCTATATGAAAATATATTAATTCCGAGGTAGAGCGAATTAGGTATTAAAGGACATTTGTAGCTCGATATATGTATATGAATCACGGTAATGTGATAGACTTATATAATGACTACGTGCGGGCAAAAGCACTACCACGCTACCGAGGACAAAATGGGCTTGATGCAGTCTCCAAAACAAAAAATACCTGCGCGCGGCAGGTATTTGAGATGGGAGGCAGCATAAACTTATATCTCTTGTGGTGGCGGGGTTGTCTAAGGCTTCACTGCCAGTCCTGGAATTGAGAGGTCGATGGTTCGCGCCTGTCGGCCGCCAATTCTGTTATCGCTTAATAAATTCCCCCTCGGTTAAACATATGTGAAAATATATTAATTCCGAGGTAGAGCGAATTAGATATTAAAGGACATTTGTAGCTCGATATATGTATATGAATCACGGTAATGTGATAGACTTTTATATATATATATATATAGATATATATATATATATATATATATATATATTAGGTATATATATATATATATGGACAACGATATGATCGTTGGAAAACAGTCAGTCAGCAGCTTTATGACAACAACAGCATTACCATCCACGCCTACACATGGTTAGAGAGCCGCTGGAACTCAAGGGTGTGCCACATACCCGTGCCTGTACTCGCCAAAGGCTCGACTCACGATGTACCGCCTGCCATGGAAAGATCTACTGTACTCTACAGGAAGAGACAGGCCAAAGATCTGGGTACGATCGGTGGCGGAGCTGTCCCCTGCCATCTACAGTGCCAACCAACAACTAAAGCTGTCATTATAAGTCACAGCTATGGCCAGGTGTACAAGAATAGGGGTTGCAAGAGATCTGGTCTAGAATGGCGAAGAAAAATCTATTTTCCTTAAATAGGAACAGAATAAGATTGGATAAAAGCTTTGTGTTAAAACAAAAAATGTGGGACAACGTTACTAAGTGCTGAGTAACTTGTCTTAAACGATTCGCATCTCTAATTATTTGCAAGACATGTATATAATCTTATACAGTGTTTTTGTGTCAAATTGAATAATAATGTGTTCAATCCATTTCACTGTCTCAGTGTTTCAGTGTCAATCACCAGCGAATTACTGGTGTTTTATAATATATATTTTCAAACGCCAGCATAATATTATTACTCTTGGTTTTAAACTGAAAACGGATATCATATGAAAGAAAATACTTCAGGTGATATCATTTGAAATTAAATACTACTTGAATGTCAATATAATTCAGAGCGAGTTCTAGGCCACGGAGTGTCCAACGGTAGTGCATTTTTCTTTTATTGTCATTCTTCAAATTGGGCGTCGCTGCATTGGGGTTCTCTTCGTTTTAGTTTAGTAATTTGGTGGATTAAAATGGCCAAGTGGTTATGATCCAAAACAGCATGTGTCCTCGAAGCAGGAGTTTGCGTGTTGTTTTACATAATTACGAATGTCAGACTACGTGAGAGGGCTGGCATAGACCAATTTTAATATTCTGGATATTCGTAATTTATTCTCATGGAGGAGAAGAACTATTCTTGAGAACGTGACATTTTTCTCTCTATTGCTGCTAGTGCATTTGTCATGTGAGCTGGCGATCACACCGTAGAAGTCTTGGCTTACTATTTATTTTATTTTTTTACTTTTACTTGAGCAAACTTGCTTTGAATAAAGACTCATTCCTGCGGTTGCCAATGTTGAAATTAATTCAGCTGATCCGCAGATAACATTTTGCTTTCATTTTTTCTACATATTTTTTGTTCTGTTGTTTTAATTTCTTTAGCTGAAATATCGATCTATGATTGTTGTCATCAACAAACGCCAAACCCCTGAAATGGTAATTTTAAAATTTCCATAAACTGCAAATCCTACATCTCAATTTTGTTGCTTTTATTAGTTTCCTAAAAGAAAAACTATTGTACCGCCGTCTGTCCGCGTCCGCACTTTTTTCTGTCCGCCCTCAGATCTTAAAAATGTGAGGCTAGAGGGCTGCAAATGAGTACGTTGATCATTACCACCCTCCAATCATCAAACATACAAATTTCAGCTCTCTAGCTTCAGTAGTTTGTTATTTTTTATTCAAGGTTAAAGTTGGATATATTCGTGCGTCTGGCAACGATATAGGCTAGGCCACCACCGGGCCGATTTTAAAGTTTTCATGGGGAGCGGCTCATACAGCATTATATCGAGACCATGGAAAGATAAGATGTTTTTCGGTGGCCTTGATTATACGCTGTACAGAAAGCTCGATTGCGCCGAAGAAACTTCGGTGAATTTTGTACTTTTTTTTTTTTCTTTTTTTTTTTTAATCGGTATATGATTTATGGTCATGAAAAGTAGTCGCTACATCTAGGAGGTTATTGACGACGTCATATATAACAATAAATAGCTTCTGTCAACATAAAGGTATGTGAAAAGAATAAGTCCAACTGGATCTAAAAATCCATATCTGCGGACGCGGACGTGGGGACTGGAGGACATCCCGCACAATTATTCACTTTACAGAGAGAGAGAGAGAGAGAGTACTACATCAACAATGTGTTGAGTTCGAGTTCTGAAAACTCCGTGGAGCCAGTAACAAGCATTCTAAATTTTGCTCCTTTCGACTGGTCTTTGGCATATA
Organism: Macrobrachium nipponense; assembly: GCF_015104395.2. Classification (NCBI taxonomy): domain Eukaryota; kingdom Metazoa; phylum Arthropoda; class Malacostraca; order Decapoda; family Palaemonidae; genus Macrobrachium; species Macrobrachium nipponense. The sequence goes on along the minus strand of NC_087219.1, from coordinate 52,454,347 downwards.
GACCTGGCATTTTATCTGATCTTTCGGGCCAGCCCTATAAGAGCTGAAAGTCAGTTCAGTGGTCTGGTTAAACTATTTTTATAACAATAATAATAATAATGCTTCTTTGGAAATGAAAGTTGCGTGACGCACGGGTTAAGGGAGGTGTAGCCTTCAGCACTTGTGTGGGAGCTGGAATTATGAAGAATAGGTAACTATTTATAGGCGGGAACACTTCACCATTTGCTATTCGTCACAACGAAGCTTTTCGCATTAAATTCTATGGTCATTTTTTTTCTGTGGAATCCATTACTGCTTAGGACAATTTTGTGTTGTGCATATATCATGTGGCAAATTTCATTTTTTGCACAAATTAGCAGAAATTGTTTAATGAGCTTAGCAGTGGCATTTTAGTGATTATTTCAGGTAAATAAATGGAAAGTTTGTCTGTTTTTGAGGTTTGTTTATATTTACAGGTGGGTAAAAATTGTGCTTATTCATCGTTATTAATTGACATAAATTATGCACATTTAAATAAACTTATCACGATTCAAATGAAAAACGGTACCAATAAATTTATGCTTAATTTTATTTTATTTACCTTTCTGTACATGATTTATAACTACATATGCCATCATATTTGATCATTAAACAGGCAGATGTAATAGTAATTTGAATGTGCTCAGTATTCACTCGTACGATTGAAAGAATATCAAAATATAAGCATCCTTTGCAAAAGATTTGGAGACAACTGCGCATTTTGCACAATTCAGTTTCTCTTTCAATGCTGCTCTCACATTTGCCATCAGATGACCTGTATTGATAAAAGCATCTTCTTCTTTCAGCGATGTGCTGAAACCTCCTTGTCCGAAGTTCGAATCCCGACTCGGCCAACGCGGAATCAGAGGAATTTATTTCTGGTGATAGAAATTCATTTCTCGATATAGTGTGGTCCGGACCCCACAATAACGCTGTAGGTCCCGTTGCTAGGTGACCAATTGGTTCCTAGCCACGTACAAAAATATCTAATCCTTCGGGCCAGCCATAGGAGAGCTGTTAATCAGCTCAGTGGTCTGGTAAAACTATGATATACTTAACTTAACTTGCATCGGGCTGCTCCTGACTTTGACCTCTCTGCTTATATAGTTACCTCAGTTATGAAAGTCCCCATGAACAGTGGAGATGGAGCCGCCTGTGATATTCCCTCCAACTCCGCCCTCTTTTCATTCTTTCCATGCTGTAGGATTTGTTCGTGGCAAAGTCACCAGGTACTTTGCATAAGGCGAAAAGTTGAGGAAGTAATACGTACTCGTTCCACTTGTAGGTGTCATAATGCGTTTTTTTTTTTTTTTTTTTTTTTTTTTTTGTTTTTTTTTTTTTTTTTTTTTTTTTTTTTTTTTTTTTTTTTTTTTTTTTTTTTTGTACTGGACCAATCAAAGCAAGCATGATAGAAACATCTTCAGGTATTCAGGCATCATTTCAGCTTCTGTATCACCAGCGGTGGACATAAGATCAGTGCACAGTCTCTCAAAATCTTCGTTTGAAATATAGAGATCAAGTACCCTTGGATTGGGGGTTGCATCCACGTAATCCCAACAAAAATGCCTGAAATCTTCTCTATACAGTGGAACCTCCCCCATCTTCTTCAATTTGTATCTAAGTAAAGCCTCAAATGACTGTTTGTGCAATGGAAGTGCTCGAAAATAATGGCGGCCTTCATCAGCCCGTAGACTTGATCCCTCTGCAATTGCTCCTACATCTACCTGCCAGTCTCTGAAACTAAGTGCTCCATACTTTTGGTGGATGATTTTGAGTTTCACCACAAAGGTGTGAAAGCCTCCCAGAAGATCTACTATAGTAGATTCACACCAACCGTGCATTTGATGTCTAGGCCAGTCCCTAACGACGCTCCTGATTGGCTGTTGACAAGCTAATCACAGGGCTGGAAACTCTCAGTCTCTCGAGAGAGTTCACATTGGCAGAATGTAAGCTCCACTTCTCCTGAGGGATACTTTTGAAAAACGTATCCTTCGGGAGAGGTGGAGCAAAGATCCTACTCAGGAGTGTCGTAAGGGACTGGCCTAGACATCAAATGCACGGTTGATGTGAATCTACTATACCCTCTCGCATTTCCTTCATTCAGCCATTGCAGAACAACAATCTTACAATATATGGCTTCATTTGAGTGAGCAAATATACACTGAAGGCCAAAATCCTCAGCCATGTCAATCTGCAGATCCAGGAACCATTCTCATACAGTCATTTGGTGGTAGCGGTATGACTTCCATGTATTCAATCAACGATTTGCTGGTCTCTGAGGAGGCTGTCACTGCCTTCATGAATGCAGTCCAAGACCCAATAGGTGGTATGGTATGTATTTTCTCCATCTTAACCTATCACTTGATCTGCAAGTGCACCAACAATAACCGATGCAATATCCCTCTTCAAACTCTAGTCCAACAAATCATGTTCTTCAGTCATGATACTCTGGAACAGGAGGCGGCTCCTTCTTCCCTATCCCGAATGTTCCATAATCATGTTCTATGGATTCTGCATCAACGATTGTATTGTTCCCCTTTTCCTAGTGATATTCATCTGTAGGCATATCATCATCTTCAAACAGCAATCTATTTTGAAGCAAGGTTCCGTTTGTGTGATATATTGTGTGTGAACCTGTCAGGGTCTGCTGTTTCCCATCTGAATTATATATTGCGACATGTACAGGTCTTCTTTCACAAAAACAAGTGGAATTTTTCGTGCAGAATGTTTGGTCACTTGCTGCGCCCATGTCTTATTCAAAGTTAAGTATATCTTAGTTTTACCAGACCACTGAGCTGATTAACAGCTCTCCTAGGGCTGGCTCGAAAGATTAGATTATTTTTACGTGGCTAGGAACCGATTAGTCACCTAGCAATGGGATCTACAGCTTATTGTGGGATCCGAACCACACCATATCGAGAAATGAATTTCTATCTTCAGATATAAATTCCTCTGATTCCGCGTTGGCCGAGCCGGGATTCGAACTTTGGACCATCGGATTGGCAGCCGAGCGCGAAAAGCACTCGTTCAGCGAGGAACTATGTCATTTGGCAAACGTACATCAGCATAGGACACTCCATGACTAATTTATTCAGAAGCTTGGTTGCTCCCTCGGATACGGTAAGTCGATGCACTGTGGACCTCTGATGTGTATGTAAGCAAAGACTCCCATCACTAGCAACAGACCGAGCCTTCTGAACCGAAGACGTACTGCTAGTAAGCGCATAGACCTTAATTGTCATTCTTTGGAGATTGAAGGTTCACAGTGCAAGCAACACCATTATAAAGGCCTGCCATAGGCCCAGTTTCATTCATGTATGTACTATGATATGATGGCAAAACGGTTCTTCAATTACGAAATTGAGTCAAGTACACGATTACCAACTCCATTGCAAAACTTGTTTATAACTTGATGTTTTTACTACATGACTTAATCATACATGAACAAATACAAATTACTGTTCTATCTGCCTGTTTTATAATCAGTTGCGATGGAATATGTTGTAATTTATATACAGAAAGGTAAATAAAATCAGATTGAACAAAAATTCGTAATACTATTTTCTGTAAATATGCATAATTTATGCCAATTAATATCAGTGAATATGCATAATCATTATCCTGTAAATATAATCAAACCTGAAAAAGACGAACTTTCCATTTATTCACCTCAAATAACCACCAAAATGTTACCGCTAAACTCCTTAAACATAATCTAATTTCCGTTAATTTATGCACCAAATGCAAATTATCTCATTAAATATGCACATTACAAAAATTTCCCAAGCATAAATTGACTCTACAGGAAAAAGTACCCTTGAAATTAATGTGAAAAGCTTCGTAGGGACGAATATCGAATGGTTACGAGTTTTTAACTGTCTATTGGACTTTGCTCCAGCCAAAGAGCTCTCTCTGCCTGTGACAACTCGAGAGAGTAGCAGGCTATAGACTCATCGCACCTTTATTTATTTTACTTCTTTGTGTGGATATATATATATATATATATATATATATATATATATATATATATATATATATATATTCAAGTAATACAAGTCCACACTTAGGTAAGTAAGGGCCGTGCATTAAAAACATTCATTATAAGACTGGGAGCTTTCATCTACTTGAACAGTAGACCTTGTAAGGACAACCACCTTATCGCAATTTTTTTCCTCGTATATAATTCTACATCGCGTTTGTTCTCACTTCCCTCCTCGAGAGCGTTCAGCGGGCTTTCCGCCAATGTATATATCTTATAAGATCATTTTATGTACTTTCATATTCTAAGTTATATGTCTCGCAAGAAACACAAATCGGCTCTCGCCGACCCACTTTTACTCCCTCGCGGGTCGGATACCACATTTCCGCCCACATGCTGTATATTTGAATTTCCTTACCTGTAATAAAGATCAGTACGCTTCTACCTGCCTCTTTGTTCACACCTCACAACTGGTGACCTCCCGGTTTGGACGGTGACCCAAGCGGTTTTGGCTCAGCCACTAAGGGACTAACTACCGCCGCTCACCTTCAGAGATCTTTAGCGGAATCACACGGCGCCTCAGTTTAGATCTCTGAAAGCTCCTACCGTGGAAAAACCAACACCTCTAACGGACTAAATACGCCATACCTTCCCAAAGTGTGTTCAGGCGTTCCTCAAACGGTTTGGCCCGCCATTTACGACCCCTGTCAACCGTTTTGTGAGAGTGGACAATGGACGCAGACAGTTCACCGCGAGAGACCCAGGCCTCCTCTGCCTCAATGACAGTCTTGCACACATCTGCCGCTCAAGCTGTCAAATTGCCCCCCTTCACAACAGCGAACCCAACCGCCTGGTTTATCCGAGCTGAAGGGCAATTCCGGGTCGTGGGACTAATGGACAAGGTACTGCAGGCTGACCTCGTCATGTCAGTCCTCCCGGCAGAGGTATTCGACCGAATAACCCCCTGGCTGACTGGTCGAGCACAGACCGAACCTGTCACACTCGACGAATTAAAAACAAGACTCGTAACAGCCTACTCCACGCCCATCGCTGAGAAAGCCACCCGCGCCCTCGACCTAGTTACAGACCCGATGCGAGGCGCCGACCCACAGGATGCCTGGGACACAGTGATGGGCCTCCTCCGCCTGCCCGAAGTAGGTCCTGATGGGAAGAAAAAGGAAATCTGCCTGAGCCGCGAAATATTCCTGCGGCAACTTGAGCCAGATGTCCGAGGACAGCTAACGGACGCATACACCCTTCCCGACGACGAAATATTGGAGAAAGCTAAAAAGCTGACGCTGTCGAGCAAGGCTGCAAGGCTCACCGCTCCCCGATCCTCCGTGTGCCTAGCCGCAGAGAAGGGAGAAGAAGAAGACGACCCAACGCAAGAGATCGGCACCGTGACCCAGAGGAAATCCTCCCACACGCAGCGGCAGACAAAACCAAAGTCGCCCGTGGCAGTAGCCTCGTCGGAACCACACGCCGTAGGGTTTAATGTCCGTGATGCGATCTCGGGCCGGAGGATGCTGGTGGACACCGGGGCGATGCATTTGATATTCCCGCCATCAGGAAAAGACCGCAGCCACGGGCCTGACAACCCAACTGCCCTCGTCTCTGCAAACAGGACCCCCATCCATTCCTACGGCACGAACTCCCTCGAGATATCCATCTTGGGGCACAACTACGTCTGGAATTTCACCATCGCAGATGTCAGGATTCCACTACTGGGGGCGGATTTTCTGGTGCATAACGGCCTCCTGGTTGACTTGGGTCGCAAACGCCTCCTCGACATGGGGACATGCCGTTCCCTACAGCTTGCAGCAGGCCCAGGCGCCCCCACAATTTGCACCATGGACCCCCACAAGTACGGCAACCTCCTGCAGGAATTCCCCGAAGTTTTCAAACCTGAACTTCATCAGGTGGTGGGGACACCGCCCAAGCACGGAATATTCCACCACATCACCACCACGGGGCCCCTGACACACACAAAGTTCCGACGACTCCCTCCGGGCCGCCTTCAGGATGCAAAAAGGACGTTCTTGGAAATGGAACGAATGGGTATCTGCAGGAAAGCGTCAAGCCCTTGGGCTTCGACCCTACACATGGTACGGGAGCCTGACGGCACCTGGAGGCCCTGCAGAGACTACAGGAGACTCAACCTCGCTACGATCCCCGATCACTACCCCTTGCCAAACAAGATTACTCCACCTTCAGCCTGAGAAACGCAGGGGCCACCTTGCAGCGCCTGATGGACAGCATCCTGGGGGACCTGCCCTTCTGCGTCTGCTACGTCAACGATATTTTAATTTTTTCCAGGTCCCCGGAGGAGCATCTACACCATGTCCGAGCGGTTCTGAAATGCCTGCAGGAAAACGGGCTGGTCATCCGATTCGACAAGTGCACCTTCGGCGCCGAGAGGGTGGACTTCCTCGGACACGAGATCTCCGCAGCAGGCGTGTGCCCCATGGCCTCGAAGGTGGACGCGGTGCAGAAGTTTCCGACCCCAACTGCGGTCAAGTCCCTGCAAGAATTCATCGGGATGGTAAATTACTACTGCCGGTTCATCCCCGACATCGCCCGCACCATGTCCCCTCTAACACAGGTCCTGAAGGGGAAACCAAAAAACCTGACGTGGGAAGCAGAACAAGCGCAGGCCTTCCACGACACGAAGATGGGCCTCGCCAGAGCCGCAACCTTGTCCTACCAGGACCCTACTGCACCCTTACACCTCACCACTGACGCCAGCAATATCGCCTGTGGGGCCGTCCTCGAGCAGATGGTCCAGGGCGGGTCCCAGCCACTCGCCTTCTACAGAAAAAACTGTCCCCCGCCGAGACGAGATACAGCTCATTCGACAGCGAGCTCCTGGCGGTGTATCAAGCAGTGCGCCACTTCCGCTACCTCCTCGAGGGCGCCCCCTTCACTATCAGGACAGACCACCGCCCCTTGGTGCACGCCTTCACCAAGGTGGGCGACGCCTGGTCAGCGAGACAACAGAGGCACCGCAGCCATCGCTGATTTCGGCTGCACCATCCATTACGTTCCCGGCGAGAAGAACCCCGTGGCAGACTGCCTCTCGAGGATAGAGAGGCAGTCTGCCACGGGAACGTGGCTGCCGACCCGGAGACTGCCACATATCGCACAGCTATCACCGCCCTCAAGTGGGAGGCCGTGCCCTTTGGACCGGCAGGCACGACGCTCCTCTGCGACATCAGCACGGGTTACCCGCGCCCGCTGATTCCAGCCTCCCGCAGGAGAGCTGTATTCGACGTCATACATGGACTCTCGCACCCCTCGGGCCGGACGACGATGTGCCTCCTGACGGAGAAGTTCGTCTGGCACGGAATTCGGAAGGACTCCCTTGAGTGGGTCAGGACCTGCGTTCCCTGCCAAACAAGTAAAGTAAGTCGGCACACAGAATCGGGCGTGGGGGAATTCCTGCAGCCGAAACGAAGATTTGGCCACATTCACTTAGACGTCATGGGTCCCCTGCCCCCGTCGGAAGGTGCCAGATACCTCCTGACAATAATCGATCGCTCCACCAGATGGCCTGAGGCGACGCCGATGTCGGAGGCAACCACCAAAGCATGCGCCGAAGCCCTTCTCGACAGCTGGATCAGTCAATTTGGAGTGCCGGATGAGATCACGACGGACCGCGGACCCGTTTTCCTGTCGGAGTTGTGGACCGCCCTGGCCCGCCTGATGGGGACATCACTACACGCCACCACCGCCTACAACCCGCGGGCTAACGGCATGGTGGAGAGGGTCCACCGATCGCTCAAGGCTTCCCTAATGGCAAGCTGCACCGGCGAGGATTGGAAGAGCCAACTACCGTGGGTCCTCCTCGCCTCCGGACCGCCCTCGGGCGAACGGCCCCTCGGGCGAACGGCGGAAGCATCACCTGCGGAGGAGGTATACGGGGAATCATTGACAGTCCCAGGCGAGTTCTTCCCGACCAATGCTGACGACGCAGACGTCTCCATCACCAGACTTTGGGAATCCGCCGGAAAATTCATGCTTTGCATCAAGACCTTCTCTGACAGAACTAAACACTTCCTCCCGAAGGCCCTATCGTCCTGCAAACACGTCTTCATCAGGGACGACGCCCGCCGCCCGCCACTAACGAGACCCTACTGTGGCCCCTTCCGCGTCCTCCGACGCACCGCCAAGGCGTACTTCATATCCATAAATGGTTGTGAGGACTGGGTCACGATCAACTGACTGAAACCAGCTTTCCTTATGGACGAGGAGTACGCCGACATGGATCCCATAGGGCGCCTCACTCTTCCTCGGAAAGAAGCGACTCCATTGATCGCAAAACCACCCAGTCATAGCTGCGGCCGCCCTTGGAAGACGGTCGAACCCCCCGAGGGTCACCTCAGCGGAGGCATCCCGTCCCCTAAAATCCCCGAGGACTCCGAGGCCGAGGATTTACCACAGCAGCTGGTCTAGCACACCCGAGGCCACCTCCGCCAGCCCGCTCGCTTCTGCGAGTAGCGATCAGAAGTACTAAAAATCATCCAACAATTACGCCCTAATTATTGTCTTAGGGGGGGAGTATTTGTAAGGACAACGCCTTATCGCAATTTTCTCTGTATATAATTCTACAATCGCGTTGTTCTTACTTCCCTCCTCGAGAGCGTTCAGCGGGCTTTCCGCCAATGCACATATCTTATAAGATCATATTTTATGTACTTTTATATTCTAAGTTATATGTCTCACAAGAAACACAAATTGGCTCTTGCCGACCCACTTTTACTCTCCCGTGGGTCGGATACCACATTTCCGCTCGCATGCTGTATATTTGAATTTCCTTACCTGTAATAAAGATCTTTACGGGCTGCTCTGTGAGCAAGAGCCCGTGCTGACACAAGGTCACCTCAATCAAAAACAACTAATTAAGATCAGCATGCTTCTACCTGCCTTTGTTCACACCTCACAACCTCATCAGCCGTACTGATTTTTCCTTTTTAAAAGTACAAATAAACATAAAGTCACGAAGAACAGTAAAGACGCTGAAACCGTCTCAAAGGGAGCAAATAAAAAAAATTTAAAAAAAATTAAACCATCCTAATCATGTAATTCCATCGTTAGTCTATTGTCTGGCCAAAAGATGAGGCGATCGCCACGGTTGAACTGCTTCATCTGTCTAATCACGTTATTGTGTCTATGTATATATATATATATATATAATATATATATATATATATATATATATATATATATACTTGATATTTATCAAATCCATATTTAAGGATCGGACTGGCCTTCTCCAGCAGTTCATGTACGGTCTAGCTAGACGTATAGTAGTAGAAGACTGTCTTGTCTGTACACAACATTCCAACCATGACTTTCCTCTGACGAGGGTACGGTACCATGGTACACCGGGTACGCAAATGCTACGGGGAAGAAAGTTCCATGATGGCTCCCCATTTTCCTATCGTCATAAGAGACTCATGACAAATACGAGTAGTATTATCGGTTTAATTTAAAAATACAGTTTAGTAAACAGGAATCAAATATAGTCTAATCTTCTAAGGTACACGAAAGATTGATTTAAAAATTCATTTCTTTCCTCACGCATTAGTTAGTCAAGTGTTTATTTTTATTATTATTTTTTATAGCTATTTACATATTTTGTGGTCATTATGTGTTGACTCACATGATACTTATGAATAATTTATATATTCATA
>NC_087219.1:52408890-52444157 GCF_015104395.2 Macrobrachium nipponense | reverse complement strand
TATGAATATATATATAATTATTCATAAGTATCATGTGAGTCAACACATAATGACCACAAAATATGTAAATAGCTATAAAAAATAAAAATAAAATAAACACTTGACTAACTAATGGCGTGAGGAAAGAAATGAATTTTAGATCAATCTTTCGTGTACCTTAGAAGATTAGACTATATTTGATTCCTGTTTACTAAACTGTATTTTTAAATTAAACCGATAATACTACTCGTATTTGTCATGAGTCTCTTATGACGATAGGAAAATGGGGAGCCATCATGGAACTTTCTTCCCCGTAGCATTTGCGTACCCGGTGTACCATGGTACCGTACCCTCGTACCCTCATCAGAGGAAAGTCATGGTTGGAATGTTGTGTACAGACAAGACAGTCTTCTACTACTATACGTCTAGCTAGACCGTACATGAACTGCTGGAGAAGGCCAGTCCGATCCTTAAATATGGATTTGATAAATATCAAGTGTGTGTGTGTGTATATATATATTATATATATAATATATCTATATATAATATAATGATATTATACCTATATATCTATTATATGTATCTTATATATCTATATATATATATATAATATATATATATATATATATATATACGTAGTCACAATAACGTGATTAGACAGATGAAGCAGTTCAACCGTGGCGATCGCCTCATCTTTTGGCCAGACAATAGACTAACGATGGAATTACATGATTAGGATGGTTTAATTTTTTTTATTTGCTCCCTTTGAGACGGTTTCAGCGTCTTTACTGTTCTTCGTGACTTTATGTATTTGTACTTTTAAAAAGGAAAAATCAGTACGGCTGATGAGGTTGTGAGGTGTGAACAAAGAGGCAGGTAGAAGCATGCTGATCTTAATTAGTTGTTTTTGATTGAGCTGACCTTGTGTCAGCACGGGCTCTTGCTCACAGAGCAGCCCGTAAAGATCTTTATTACAGGTAAGGAAATTCAAATATACAGCATGCGGGCGGAAATGTGGTATCCGACCCACCGGAGAGTAAAAGTGGGTCGGCAAGAGCTGATTTGTGTTTCTTGTGAGACATATAACTTAGAATATAAAAGTACATAAAATATGATCTTATAAGATATGTACATTGGCGGAAAGCCCGCTGAACGCTCTCGAGGTCGGAAGTAAGAACAACGCGATTGTAGAATTATATACAGAGAAAATTGCGATAAGGCATTGTCCTTACAAATACTCCCCCCCTAAGACAATAATTAGGGCGTAATTGTTGGATGATTTTTAGTACTTCTGATCGCTACTCGCGGAAGCGAGCGGGCTGGCGGAGGTGGCCTCGGGTGTGCGAGACCAGTTGCTGTGGTAGATCCTCGGCTTCGGAGTCCTCGGGGATTTTAGGGGACGGGATGCCTCCCCTGAGGTGACCCTCGGGGGGTTCGACCGTCTTCCAAGGGCGGCCGCGGCTATGACTGGGTGGTTTTGCGATCAATGGAGTCGCTTCTTTCCGAGGAAGAGTGAGGCGCCCTATGGGATCCATGTCGGCATACTCTTCGTCCATAAGGAAAGCTGGTTTCAGTCAGTTGATCGTGACCCAGTCCTCACAACCATTTATGGATATGAAGTACGCCTTGGCGGTGCGTCGGAGGACGTGGAAGGGGCCACAGTAGGGTCTCGTTAGTGGCGGGCGGCGGGCGTCGTCCCTGATGAAGACGTGTTTGCAGGACGATAGGGCCTTTGGGAGGAAGTGTTTGGTTCTGTCAGAGAAGGTCTTGATGCAAAGCGTGAATTTTCCGGCGGATTCCCAAAGTCTGGTGATGGAGACGTCTGCGTCGTCAGCATTGGTCGGGAAGAACTCGCCTGGGACTGTCAATGGTTCCCCGTATACCTCCTCCGCAGGTGATGCTTCGCCGTTCGCCCGAGGGGCGGTCCGGAGGCCGAGGAGGACCCATGGTAGTTGGCTCTTCCAATCCTCGCCGGTGCAGCGTGCCAGTAGGGAAGCCTTGAGCGATCGGTGGACTCTCTCCACCATGCCGTTAGCCCCCGGGTTGTAGGCGGTGGTGGCGTGTAGTGATGTCCCCATCAGGCGGGCCAGGGCGGTCACAACTCTGACAGGAAAACGGGTCCGCGGTCCGTCGTGATCTCATCCGGCACTCCAAATCGACTGATCCAGCTGGCGAGAAGGGCTTCGGCACATGCTTTGGTGGTTGCCTCCGACATCGGCGTCGCCTCAGGCCATCTGGTGGAGCGATCGATTATTGTCAGGAGGTATCTGGCGCCTTCCGACGGGGGCAGGGGACCCATCTTCGTGTCGTGGAAGGCCTGCACTTGTTCTGCTTCCCACGTCAGGTTTTTTGGTTTCCCCTTCAGGACCTGTGTTAGAGGGGACATGGTGCGGGCGATGTCGGGGATGAACCGGCAATAGTAATTTACCATCCCGATGAATTCTTGCAGGGACTTGACCGCAGTTGGGGTCGGAAACTTCTGCACCACGTCCACCTTCGAGGCCATGGGGCACACGCCTGCTGCGGAGATCTCGTGTCCGAGGAAGTCCACCCTCTCGGCGCCGAAGGTGCACTTGTCGAATCGGATGACCAGCCCGTTTTCCTGCAGGCATTTCAGAACCGCTCGGACATGGTGTAGGTGCTCCTCCGGGGACCTGGAAAAAATTAAAATATCGTCGACGTAGCAGACGCAGAAGGGCAGGTCCCCCAGGATGCTGTCCATCAGGCGCTGGAAGGTGGCCCCTGCGTTTCTCAGGCTGAAGGTGGAGTAATGGAAGACGTAGGAGCCGAAGGGCATGATGATAGCGGTCTTGGGAACATCCTCGGGGTGCACCGGAACCTGAAAATAAGATTTTAAAAGGTCCATTTTTGTGAAGATTTTTGCTCCATGGAGGGCCCTGGTCAAATCTTGCATTATTGGCAAGGGGTAGTGATCGGGGATCGTAGCGAGGTTGAGTCTCCTGTAGTCTCTGCAGGGCCTCCAGGTGCCGTCAGGCTCCCGTACCATGTGTAGGGGCGAAGCCCAAGGGCTTGACGCCTTCCTGCAGATACCCATTCGTTCCATTTCCAAGAACGTCCTTTTTGCATCCTGAAGGCGGCCCGGAGGGAGTCGTCGGAACTTTGCGTGTGTCAGGGGCCCCGTGGTGGTGATGTGGTGGAATATTCCGTGCTTGGGCGGTGTCCCCACCACCTGATGAAGTTCAGGTTTGAAAACTTCGGGGAATTCCTGCAGGAGGTTGCCGTACTTGTGGGGGGCCATGGTGCAAATTGTGGGGGCACCTGGGCCCGCTGCAAGCTGTAGGGAACGGCATGTCTCCATGTCGAGGAGGCGTTTGCGACCCAAGTCAACCAGGAGGCCGTTATGCGCCAGGAAATCCGCCCCCAGTAGTGGAATCCTGACGTCTGCGATGGTGAAATTCCAGACGTAGTTGCGCCCCAAGATGGATATCTCGAGGGAGTTCGTGCCGTAGGAATGGATGGGGGTCCCGTTTGCAGCGACGAGGGCGGTTGGGTTGTCAGGCCCGTGTCTGCAGTCTTTTCCTGATGGCGGGAATATCAAGTGCATCGCCCCGGTGTCCACCAGCATCCTCCGGCTGGAGATCGCGTCACGGACATAAAACCCTACGGCGTGTGGTTCCGACGACGCTGCTGCCACAGGCGACTTTGGTTTTGTCTGCCGCTGCGTGTGGGAGGACTTCCTCTGGGTCACGGTGCCGATCTCTTGCGTTGGGTCGTCTTCTTCTTCTTCTCCCTTCTCTGCGGCTAGGCACACGGAGGATCGGGGAGCGGCGAGCCTTGCAGCCTTGCTCGACAGCGTCAGCTTTTTAGCTTTCTCCAATATTTCGTCGTCGGGAAGGGTGTATGCGTCCGTTAGCTGTCCTCGGCTCAGGCAGATTTCCTTTTTCTTCCCATCAGGACCTACTTCGGTCAGGCGGAGGAGGCCCATCACTGTGTCTCAGGCATCCTGTGGGTCGGCGCCTCGCATCGGGTTTGTAACTAGGTCGAGGGCGTAGGTGGCTTTCTCAGCGATGGCCGTGGAGTAGGCTGTCACGAGTCTTGTTTTTAATTTGTCGAGTGTGACAGATTCGGTCTGTGCTCGACTAGTCAGCCAGGGGGTTATTCGGTCGAATACCTCTGCTGGGAGGACTGACATGATGAGGTCAGCCTGCAGTACCTTGTCCATGAGTCCCGCGACCCGGAATTGCCCTTCAGCTCGGATGAACCAGGCGGTTGGGTTCGCTGTTGTGAAGGGGGGCAATTTGACAGCTTGAGCGGCAGATGTGTGTGAGACTGTCATTGAGGCAGAGGAGGCCTGGGTCTCTTGCGCGGAACTGTCTGCGTCCATTGTCCACTCTCACAAAACGGTCGACAGGGGTCGTAAATGGCGGGCCAAACCGTTTGAGGAACGCCTGAACACACCTTGGGAAGGTATGGCGTATTTAGTCTGTCAGGGGTGTTGGTTTTTCCACGGTAGGAGCTTTCAGAGATCTAAACTGAGGCGCCGTGTGAGTCCGCTAAAGATCTCTGAAGGTGAGCGGCGGTAGTTCCTTAGTGGCTGAGCCAAAACCGCTTGGGTCACCGTCCAAACCGGGAGGTCACCAGTTGTGAGGTGTGAACAAAGAGGCAGGTAGAAGCATACTGATCTTTATTACAGGAAATTCAAATATACAGCATGTGGGCAGAAATGTGGTATCCGACCCGCGAGGGAGTAAAAGTGGGTCGGTGAGAGCCGATTTGTGTTTCTTGCGAGACATATAGCTTAGAATATGAAAGTACATAAAATATGATCTTATAAGATATATACATTGGCGGAAAGCCCGCTGAACGCTCTCGAGGAGGGAAGTGAGAACAACGCGATTGTAGAATTATATACAGAGAAAATTGCGATTAGGTGTTGTCCTTACAAGGTCTACTGTTCAAGTAGGTGAAAGCTCCCGTCTTATAATGAATGTTTTTAATGCACGGCTTACTTACCTAAGTGTGGGACTTGTATTACTTGAAATATATATATATATATATACATATATATATATATATATATATATATATATATATATATATATGTAATATATATATATATATATATATATATATATAATATATATATATATATATATATTCCACACAAGAAATAAAATAAATGGTTGCGATGAGTCTATAGCCTGCTACTCTCTCGAGTTGTCACAGGCAGAGAGAGCTCTTTGGCTGCAGCAAAGTCCAATAGACAGTTAAAAACTCGTAACCATTTGATATTCGTCCCTATGAAGCTTTTCACATTAATTTCAAGGGTACTTTTTCCTGTAGAGTCAATTTATGCTTGGGAAATTTTCGTAATGTGCATATTTAATGAGTTAATTTGCATTTGGTGCATAAATTAACGGAAATTAGATTATGTTTAAGGAGTTTAGCGGTAACATTTTGGTGGTTATTTGAGGTGAATAAATGGAAAGTTCGTCTTTTTCAGGTTTGATTATATTTACAGGATAATGATTATGCATATTCATTGATATTAATTGGCATAAATTATGCATATTTACAGAAAATAGTATTACGAATTTTTGTTCAATCTGATTTTATTTACCTTTCTGTATATAAATTACAACATATTCCATCGCAACCGATTATAAAACAGGCAGATAGAACAGTAATTTGTATTTGTTCATGTATAATTAAGTCATGTAGTAAAAACATCAAGGTATAAACAAGTTTGCAATGGAGTTGGTAATCGTGTACTTGACTCAATTTCGTAATTGAAGAACCGTTTTGCCATCATATCATAGCACATACATGAATGAAACTGGGCCTATGGCAGGCCTTTATAATGGTGTTGCTTGCACTGTGAACTTCAATCTCCAACCAAAGAATGGACAATTAATGGTCTATGCGCTTACTAGCAGTACGTCTTCGGTTCAGAAGGCTCGGTCTGTTGCTAGTGATGGGAGTCTTTGCTTACATACACATCAGAGGTCCACAGTGCATCGACTTACCGTATCCAAGGGAGCAACCAAGCTTCTGAATAAATTAGTCATGGAGTGTCCTATGCTGATGTACGTTTGCCAAATGACATAGTACCTCGCTGGACGAGTGCTTTTCGCGCTCGGCTGCCAATCCGGTGGTCCGAAGTTCGAATCCCGGCTCGGCCAACGCGGAATCAGAGGAATTTATTTCTGGTGATAGAAATTCATTTCTCGATATAGTGTGGTTCGGATCCCACAATAAGCTGTAGATCCTATTGCTAGGTGACTAATCGGTTCCTAGCTACGTAAAAATATCTAATCCTTCGAGCCAGCCCTAGGAGAGCTGTTAATCAGTTCAGTGGTCTGGTAAAACTAAGATATACATAACTTTGAATAAGACATGGGCGCAGCAAGTGACCAAACATTCTGCACGAAAAATTCCACTTGTTTTTGTGAAAGAAGACCTGTGCATGTCGCAATATATAATTCAGATGGGAAACAGCAGACCCTGACAGGTTCACACACAATATATCACACAAACGGAACCTTGCTTCAAAAACAGATTGCTGTTTTTGAAGATGATGAATAAGCCTACAGATGAATATCACTAGGAAAAGGGGAACAATACAATCGTTGATGCAGAATCCATAGAACATGATTATGGAACATTCGGGATAGGGAAGAAGGAGCCGCCTCCTGTTCCAGAGTATCATGACAGAAGAACATGATTTGTTGGACTAGAGTTTGAAATGGGATATTGCATCGGTTATTGTTGGTGCACTTGCAGATCAAGTGATAGGTTAAGATGGAGAAAATGCATACCATACCACCTATTGGGTCTTGAACTGCATTCATGAAGGCAGTGACAGCCTCCTCAGAGACCAGCAAATCGTTGATTGAATACATGGAAGTCATACCGCTACCACCAAATGACTGTATTAGAATGGTTCCTGGATCTGCAGATTGACATGGCTGAGGATTTTGGCCTTCAGTGTATATTTGCTCACTCAAATGAAGCCATATATTGTAAGATTGTTGTTCTGCAATGGCCTGAATGAAGGAATGCGAGAAGGTATAGTAGATTCACATCAAACCGTGCATTTGATGTCTAGGCCAGTCCCTTACGACACTCCTGAGTAGGATTTTGCTCCACCTCTCCCGAAGGATACGTTTTTCAAAAGTATCCCTCAGGAGAAGTGGAGCTTACATTCTGCCATTGTGAACTCTCTCGAGAGACTGAGAGTTTCCAGCCCTGTGATTAGCTTGTCAACAGCCAATCAGGAGCGTCGTTAGGGACTGGCCTAGACATCAAATGCACGGTTTGGTGGTGTGAATCTACTATAGTAGATCTTCTGGGAGGCTTTCACACTTTGTGGTGAAACTCAAAATCATTCACCAAAAGTATGGAGCACTTAGTTTCAGAGACTGGCAGGTAGATGTAGGAGCAATTGCAGAGGGATCAAGTCTACGGGCTGATGAAGGCCGCCATTATTTTCGAGCACTTCCATTGCACACAAACAGTCATTTGAGGTTCTTTACTTAGATACAAATTTGAAGAAGATGGGGGAGGTTCCACTGTATAGAGAAGATTTCAGGCATTTGTTGGGATTACGTGGATGCAACCCCCAATCCAAGGGTAGTACTTGATCTCTTTATTTCAAACGAAGATTTTGAGAGACTGCACTGATCTTATGTCTACCGCGGTGATACAGAAGCTGAAATGATGCCTGAATACCTGAAAGATGTTTCTATCATGCTTGCTTTGATTGGTCCAGTACAAAAAAAAAAACGCATTAAGACACCTACAAGTGGAACGAATATTACTTCCTCAACTTTTCGCCTTATGCAAGGTACCTGATGACTTCGCCACGAACAAATCCTACAGCATGGAAAGAATGAAAAGAGGGCGGGGTTGGAGGGAATATCACAGGCGGCTCCATCTCCACTGTTCATGGGGACTTCATAACTGAGGTAACTATATAAGCAGAGAGGTCAAAGTCAGGAGCAGCCCGATGCAAGTTAAGTTAAGTATATCATAGTTTTACCAGACCACTGAGGCTGATTAACAGTCCTATGGTGGCCCGAAGGGATTAGATATTTTTTGTACGTGGCTAGGAACCAATTGGTCACCTAGCAACGGGAACCTACAGCGTTATTGTGGGGTCCGGACCACACTATATCGAGAAATGAATTTCTATCACCAGAAATAAATTCCTCTGATTCCGCGTGGCCCGAGTCGGGATTCGAACTTCGGACAAGGAGGTTTTCAGCACATCGCTGAAAGAAAGAGATGCTTTTATCAATACAGGTCATCTGATGGCCCAAAAATGTGAGAGCACCAGCATTGATAAAGAGAAAAAACTGAATTGTTTTGTAATAAATGCGCAGTTGTCTCCAAATCTTTTTTGCAAAGGATGCTTATATTTTGATATTCTTTCAATCGTACGAGTGAATACTGAGCACATTCAAATTACTATTACATCTGCCTGTTTAATGATCAAATATGATGGCATATGTAGTTATAAATCATGTACAGAAAGGTAATAAAATAAAATTAAGCATAAATTTATTGGTACCGTTTTTCATTTGAATCGTGATAAGTTTATTTAAATGTGTATATTTATTTCAATTAATAACATGAGTAAGCACAATTTTTACCCACCTGTAAATATAAACAAACCTCAAAACAAAACAGACAAACTTTCCATTTATTTACCTGAAATAATCACTAAAATGCCACCGCTAAGCTCTTTAAACAATTTCTGCTAATTTGTGCAAAAAAATGAATAAATTTGCCACATGATATATGCACACACAAAATTGTCCTAAGCAGTAATGGATTCCAGCTAGAAAAAATGACCATAGAATTTAATGCGAAAAGTTCGTATGACGAATAGCAAATGGTGACGAGTGTTCCCGTCTAAATAAAGTTACTATTCTTCATAATTCCAGCTCCCACACTAGTGCTGAAGGCTACACCTCCCTTGACCCCGTGCGTCACGCAACTCTCATTTCCAAAGAAGCATTATTATTTTATTATTGTTATAAAAATAGTTTAACCAGACCACTGAACTGACTTTCAGCTCTTATAGGGCTGGCCCGAAAGATCAGATAAAATGCCAGGTCTATAGGCCAAAGACCAGTCGAAAGAAGCAAAATTTAGAATGCTTGTTACTGGCTCCACGGAGTTTTCAGAACTCGAACTCAACACATTGTTGATGTAGTTACTCCTTCTCTCTCTCTCTCTCTCGTAACAGTGAATAATGTGCGGGACGTCCTCCAGTCCTCACGTCCGCAGATATGGATTTTTAGATCCAGTTGGACTTATTCTATTCACAATACCTTTATGTTGAAAGGAGATGTAGCGACTCTCCTTTTCATGACCATAAAAAACAAAAAAAAAATCATATACCGATTAAAAAAAAAAAGTACAAAATTCGCCGAAGTTTCTTCGGTGCAATCGAGCTTTCTGTACAGCGTATAATCAGGGCCACCGAAAAAACATCTATCTTTCCAGGTCTCGATATAATGCTGTATGAGCCGCTGCCCATGACTTTAAACTCGGCCCGGTGGTGGCCTAGCCTATATCGTTTGCAGACGCACGAATATGCCCAACCCAACTTTTAACCTTGAATAAAAAAAAAATAAAAACTACTGAAGCTAGAGAGCTGAAATTTGGTATGTTTGATGATTGGAGGGTGGATGATCAACGTACTCATTTGCAGCCCCTCTAGCCTCAGCAGTTTTTAAGATCTGAGGGCGGACGGAAAAAAGTGCGAACGGACAGACGGCCGGTACAATATAGTTTTATTTTTAGGAAACTAATAAAGCACAAAATTGTGATTTAGGATTTGCAATTTATGGAAATTTTAGAAAATTACCTTCAGTGGCGTTTTGTTGATGACAACAATCACAGATCGATATTTCAGCTAAAGAAATTTAAAACAAAACAGAACCAAAATAATGTAGAAAAAAATGGAAAGCAAAATGTTATCTGCGGATCAGCTGAATTAATTTCAACATTGGCAACCGCAGGAATGAGTCTTTGATTTTCAAAGCAAGTTTGCCCAAGTAAATAAAAAAAAAAAATAAAATAAAATAAATAGTAAGCCAAGACTTCTACTGTGTGGATCGCCAGCTCACATGACAAATGCACTAGCAGCAATAGAGAGAGGAAATGTCACGTTCTCAAGAATAATTTTTTCTCTCACATGAGAATAAATTACGAACCATCCGGAATATTAAAATTGGTCTATGCCAGCCTCTCACGTAGTCAGACATTCGTACTTATGTAACAACACGCAAACTCCTGCTTCGAGGACACATGCTGTTTGGATCATAAACCAACCCCTTGGCCTATTTAATCACCAATACTAAACTAAACGAAAGAGAACAATGCAGCGCAAAACAAACGCCCAATTTGAGAGAATGAACAATAAAAGAAAAATGGCACTACCGTTTGGCACACTCCGTAGGCTAGAAACTACGCTCTGAAATGGATATTGACAATTTCAAGTTAGTATTTAATTTCAAAAGTGAATATTCACCTGAACGTATTTCTTTCAGATGATATCCGTTTTCAGTTTAAAAACCAAGAGGTAATGAATAATTATGCTTGGCGGGTTTGAAAAATATATATTATAAAAACACCAGGAATCTTCGCCTGGTGATTGGACACTGAAACACTGAGTACAGTGGAATTGGATTGAACACATTTGCATTATTCAATTTGACACAAACACAAAAACCTGTATAAAGATTATAATACATGTATTGCAAATAATTAGAGATGGCGAATCGTTAAGACAATAAGGTATTACTCCAGCAACTTAGTAAACGTTCCCACATTTTTTTTAACACCAAGCTTTTATCCCAATTCTTTGTTTATTGTTTCCTATTTAAGTAAAATAGATTTTTTCTTCGCCATTCTAGACCAGGAAATCTCTTGCAACCCCCTATTCTTGTACACCTGGCACACAGCTGTGACGTTTATAATGAACAGCTTAGTTGTTTGGTTGGCAACTGTAGAATGGGCAGGGGACAGCTCCGCCCACCTCCTGATCGTACCCAGATGGTTCTTTGGCCTGTCCTTCTTCCTGTTAGAGTACAGTAGATTCTTTCCATGGGCAGGCGGTACATCGGTGAGTCGAGGCCTTTGGCGGGAGTTACAAGGCAAACGGGTATGTGCACACCCTTGAGTTCCAGCGGCTCCTAACCAACCATGTGTAGGCGTGGGATGGAGTAAACTCGCTGTTGTTGTCATAAAAGCTGATGACTGACTGTTTTCCAACGATTCATATCGTTGTCCATATATATATAATATTGATCAATATAATATATAGAATAATATAACTATAATATTATAAATATAATATATATATATATATATATAGAAAAGTCTATCACATTACCGTGGATTTCATAGTACATATATCGAGCTACAAATGTCCTTTAATATCTAATTTCGCTCTACCTTCTGGAAGTTCAATATTTATTTCACATATGTTTAACCGAGGGGGAATTTATTAAGCGATAACAGAATTGGCGGGCCGACAGGCGCGTAAACCATCGACCGTCTCAATTCCAGGACTGGCAGTGAAGCCGACGACAACCCCGCCACCACAAGAGATATGAATCGTTTTATGCTGCCTCCCCACCTCAAATACCTGCCGCCGGCCGCAGGTATTTTTTGTTTGGGAGGGACTGCATCAAGGCCCATTTTGTCCTCGGTCAGCGTGGTAGTTTAGCTTTTTGCCCGCACGTAGTCATTATATAAGTCTATCACATTACCGTGATTGCATATACATAGTATCGAGCACTTTACCAAATGTCCTTTAATAACCTAATTCGCTTCTACCTCGGAATTAATATATTTTCATAGAGGTTTAACCGAGGGGGAATGGGGGTAATTTATTAAGCAATAAATTAGAATTGGGCGGGACGACAGGCATGAAACCATCGACCTCTCAAATTTGCCAAGGACTGGCAGTGAAATCCTTAGGACAAGCCCTGCCACCATTCAAGAGAATTATTAAGTTTATGCCACCTCCCATCTCAAATACCTGCCGCAACGCAGGTATTTTTTGTTTTTTTTTTGGAGACTGTATCACAAGCCCATCTCGTCCTCGGATAGCGTGGTAGTGCCTCTTGCCTGCACGTAGTCCAATTATATAAACATCTGGTCCACATTATTACTGTGATTGCATATACATACCTAGAGCTACAAATGTCCTTTAATATCTAATTCGGCTCTACCTCAGAATTAATATATTTTTCATATATGTTTAACCAAGGGGGGAATTTAGTAAGCGATAATAGAATTGGCGGCCGACAAGGCGCGAAACCCATCGACCTCTTCAATTCCAGGACTGGCAGTGAAGTCCCTGCCACCGAAGAGAATAAATAAGTTTATGGCTGCCTCCCACCTCGAAATACCTGCCGCGCACCGCCCCAGGTTATTTTTGTTTTTGCCCGCACGCAGTCATTTTTAAACGTAAGTCCTATCACATTGACTGTGATTCATAACATATATCGAGTCTAACAAATGTCCTTTAATATCTTAATTCCGCTCTACCTCCAAGAATTAATATTAATTTTAATATATGTTTTAACCGAGGGGGAATTATTAATGCGATAAGCAGAGAATTGGCGGCCAGACCAGGCGCAAAACCCATCGACCTCTCAATTTCAGGGACTGGCAGTTACAAGCCATTAAGACCAACCCCCGCCACTACACAAAAGAGATATAAGTTTATGCCTGCCTCCCATCTCAAATACCAGCCGCGCGCAGGTATTTTTTCCCCGATGCAAGTTAAGTTAAGTATATCTTAGCTTTACTAGACCCACTGAGATGATTAGAAGGCTCTTCCTATGGCTGGCCCACCCAAAGGATTAGAGATTTTTGGTACGTGGGGCTATGGAAACCAATTGGTTCACCCTAGCAACCGGGACCGGTACAGGCGTTTATTGTAGGGATACCGAACCACCACTATTAGAGAATGAAATTTCTAAATTTCTTATCACCAGAAAATAAATTCCTACTGGATTCCGCGTTGGCCGAGTCGTGGGATTCGAACTACGGACAAGGAGGTTTTCAGCACATTGCTGAAAGTAAGGATAAGGTGATGCTTTTATGTCAGATATGGGAAAACAGGTCATCTGGTGGCAAATGTGAGGGCAGCATTTGAAAGAGAAACCTGAACTTATGCAAATGCGGCAGTTTGTTCCTCCAAATCTTTTTTGCAAAGCCATGGCTTATATTTTTGATATTTCTTTTCAATCGTTACAGAGTGAATACTGAAGCCACATGGTCAAATTAATCTATTACATCTGCCCGGGGTGTTTAATGATTCAAATATGATGGCATAATGTAGTTTATAAATTATGTACAGAAAGGTAAATAAAAATAAAAATTAAGCACTAAATTTATTGGTACCGTTTTTTCATTTGGAATCGTGATAAGTTTATTTAAATGTGCTATAATTTATGTTCAATTAATAACGAGGAATAAGCACAATTTTTTAAACCCACATGTAAATATAACCAAGAAACCTCAAAAAACAGACAAACTTTCCATTTATTTACCTGGAAACTAATCACTAAAAATGCCCCACTGCTAAGCTCATTAAACAAACTTTCTGCTAATTTGTGCAACAAAAAACGAATTTGCCCACATGTTGATATTGCACAAACCAAAACTTGTCCTAAACAGTCAATTGGATTCCACAAGAAAAAGAAAAAAAATGACCATAGTAAATTTAAATGCGAAAAAAGCTTCGTTGTGACGAATAGCAAATGGTGAAGAGTGTTTCCCAGCCTATAAATAGTTACCTATTCTTCATAATTCCCAGCTCCCACACAAGTGCTGAATGGGATACACCTCCCTTAACCCGTGCGCTCACGCAACTTTCATTTTCCAAAGAAGCCATTATTATTATTGATTGTTAATAAAAATACTTTAACCAACCACCCTGAACTGACTTTCAGCTCTTATAGGGCGGCCCGAAAGATCAGATAAAATTGCCAGGTCTATATGCCAAAGAACCCAGTTCCCCGAAAGGAGCAAAATTTTAGAATGCTTGTTTACTGGCTCCACGGAGTTTTTTTCAAGAACTCTGAACTCCAACACATTGTTGATGTATCTCACTCTCTCTCCTCTTCTCTGTAAAGTGAATAATTGTGGCGGGATGTCCTCCAGTCCCCACGTCCGCGTCCGCACAGATATGGATTTTTTAAGATCCAGGTGGACTTATTCTTTTTTTCAATACACCCCTTTATGTTGACCAGAAGCTATTTTTATTGCTTATATATGGACCGTCGTCAATAAACCTCCTAGATGTAGCGACTACTTTTCAATGACCATAAATTCATATAACCGTTAAAAAAAACAAAAAAAAAAAAAAAGTACAAAATTCCACCGAAGTTTCTTTCGGCGCAATCGAGCTTTTCTTCTGTACAAGAGATACTAATCAAGGCCCACCGAAAAACATCCTATCTTTCCCATGGTCTCGATATAATGCGTGTATGAGCCGCTGCCCATTGAAACTTTAAACTCTGGTCCCGGTTGGTGGCCTAGCCTATATCAGGTTGGCCAGCCAACCGACGAATATATCCAACTTTAACCCTTGGAAATAAAAATTAACAACTACTGAAAGCTTAGAGAGCTGGACCAATTTGGTATGTTTTGATGATTGAGGGGGTGGATGATCAACGTTACTCCATTTGGCAGCCCTCTAGCCTCAGCAGTTTTTAAGATCTGAGGGCGGACAGGAAAAAAAGTGCGGACGGGTACCTAACGGTCCGGTAACAATACGTTTTTATTTTTAGGAAACTAATAAAAGCACAAAAATTTGAGATGTGAGGTTTTTGCAGTTTATCGGAAATTTTAAAAATTACCTTTAAGCAGGGCGTTTGTTGATGACAACAATCAATAGATCGATATTTCAGCTAAAGAAACCTTAAAACAACAGAAACCAAAAATATGTAAGAAAAAAATGAAAGCAAAATGTTATCTGCGGATCAAGCTGAATTTAAATTTCAAATCAATTCATTGGCAAACCCCAGGAATGAGTTCTTTATTCCAAAAGGCAAGTTTGCTCAAGTAAAAAGTTAAAAAAAGAAAATAAAGAAAATAAGCCAAGACTTCTACGGTGTGATCGGGCCAGCCTCACATGACAAATGCACTAGCAGCAATACAAAGAGAAAAAATGTCCTCGTTCTCAAGAATATATTTCTCTCACATGAGAATTAAATTACGGAATATCCAGGAATATTAAAAATTTGGTCTATGGCCGGCCCTCTCACTGTAGTTCCTGACATTCGTAATTATGTACAACCAATAACCGCAAACTCCTGCTTCGAGGACCACATGCTGTTTTGGAAAGATCATAACCACTTGGCCTATTTTAACTCACCCATTACGAAACTAAAACGAAAGAGAACAAAGGCCAGCGCAAAAAACAGCGAATTTTTGGAGAAGAACTGACAAATAAAAGAAAATTGCACTACCGTCTTGGGACACCTCCCGGGCTAGCTAAACTCGCTCGGAAATTATATTGACATATTTCAAGTAGTCTTTAATTTAATTTCAAATGATATTTTCACCTGAAAGTATTTTCTTTCAAATGATATCCATTTTCAGTTTAAAACCAAGAGTAATTAAGAGTTGATGCTGGCGTTTGAAAAATATATATTATAAAACACCAGTAACTTCGCTGGTGATTGAACACTGAAACACTGAGACAGTGGAAATTGGATTGAGAAACACATTTATTTATTCAATTTTGACACAAAAACAAAAAAACCTGTATAAGAAATTATAATACATGTCTTGCAAATAACTTAGAGATGCGAATCCGTTAAGACAATAAGTTACTCAGCACTTAGTAAACGTTCCCACATTTTTTTTAACACAAGCTTTTTTGGATCCCCAATCTTTATTCTGTTCCTATTTAAGAAAATAGATTTTTTCTTCCCCACCCCTTCTAGACCAAGAATCATCTTGCAATCCCTATTTCTTGTACACCTCGGCCACAGCTGTGACTTATAATGACAGAGGTAGTTGGGTTGGTTGGCAACTGTAGGGGCATGGCGGGGCCCAGCTCCGCCACCTGATCGTACCCAAGATCTCTTTCTTTGGCCTGTCTCTGTCCCTGTATGAGGTACAAAGGTAGATCTTTCCATGGCTAGGAGGCGGTACATCGGTGAGTCGAGCCTTTGGCGAGTACAGGACACGTGGGTATGTTTGGCACCACCCTTGAGTTCCAGCGGGTTCTCTGGACCACTGTGGGTAGGGGCGTGGATGGTAAAATGCTGATCTTGTTGTCCATAAAAAGCTGCTGACTGACTGTTTTCCAACGATCTCAAATCGTTGGTCTACTTATATATAATAGATATAATGATATATAATAATATATATTAGAGAGATAACTTATATATATATATATATAGTTAATATTTAGATATATATATTTATTAGACACTTAGTTAAATTAAGGCGGTTACTTTGGAAATCTTAGCTTAATTGATAAATAATATTACCAAGACCAGGTAAGGACAATTTCTTTTAATTTAATTTAAACCGAGCTTTTCGAGCGGTATAAACCTCCATCAGCCAGAGGCTTGCAAAAAACTGGCAAGGATCAACAAAATCACTGAAATTGCATAAAATCCAATTCTTACTAAAAACATCAGTAAAAATTGCTAACAAAACTTAAACGAAACGAACGGCAAATGCCAAAACTAAAAATTCAAATCACAAAATTTACGGAAAAAAAATCTAAAACAAAACATAAAAGGATTAAGAGGTGAAATGTAAACAAATTACCACACCAAGAAGAGTATAAGAGCTAACAACCCCACTTTGTTGTACCTACTATGAAATCCACATGGATAAGCTATAAAATTAGAGCTGAAATACCGGAACGAACTTATTGTTGCAGTTCCGGTTTCCATCCTCTAATAAGGTCCAAGTCTAATTTGGAACAAAAAGAATCAAGGTCAGTGAAAGGGTGGTCCCTGCCGCTAAACTGTGTTTCCCTTATGGCAGAGAAAGGTGGTTTAAAAAAGAAAGAGGTAACCTAGTTTTCTAACAGGAAGAACCTCCGTGAAACCGAGGGTTCCAAAATTCTGTCTAAGCCAGGCGGGAACTGGATTACCACGGTGTCGCAGACCAACACTAGCGAACAGGCAGAAAATGTTAAGTTAACGACACACGAATTAAGGTCACCACAGGAAGAGTAGGATTCTCTCTCAAAAGTGATCTTAAAAGTGAAAGGGCTAGTAAACAAAACTTGAGGAAAACAAATTCTTAAGTAGTTCACCTTGTAAACTTTTTGCCGGGACCGTGTAGGTTACTATGACAAAGGAATAAAGGCAATTTAATGTACTTCACTATCTTTACTACAACACCGGTCATAGTATGGTACACAAGTGAGGTCGTTTAGCCATTTTACTTTGGTGTGGTAAATTTTGGTTTACATTTCACCTTATTTTTTATGTTTTTCCGTTTTCAGTTTTTGTCCGTATTTTGTGATTAATTTTTTAGTTTTGCATTTTGTCGTTTCGTTTTTAGGTTTATTGTAATTTCAGTGATTTCTCATCCTTGCAAAGTTTTTCAGGCCTGGATGATGAGGTTTTGAATGCCGCGAAAGCTCATATATTTAATTTATTAAAAGAATGTTCTTCCTGGCCTTGTTGGGCAATGTTATTTATCATTACAAGATAATATATATATATATATATATTATATATATGATAAATATATTAGATATATATATATATATATATAATATATATATCATATATATGTTCTAACTGAACTCACGAATCAACGAAAGTTTTCGAACGGTGAATAAATGCATTCGAAATAAAGGTATAAGGCCACGTGGTCTTTATACCGTTTATATACTATATATAATATATATATTTATTTATATATATATAATATTGATATATAATATATATATATATAAATAATATATAATATTAGTTAATATATATTAATATATATTTATTATTATTATTATTTTATATTGCTACTTTCAAAATGCATAGATCACCTCTCAGACCTGTATAAAATGTTTAATGGTAGAAATTTTGTTTTGGCTGCACAACATTTTTTCAGATTCCCTAGATTAGCTTAGGAGATAGGATGTCTTAAATGTGTGTTCAGATTTTTGCATAACAAATATAAAAGTAAAAAAATTTGTATATAATATAAATAACATATGAAGTAGAAAGAAAGAGAAGAATATTCTTTGTCCCGTTCAAGAAACCTGGAGTTTGTTTTTGCCGTTATCTGGTCAACACATTTGATAAGTCGGAGCTCGAGACTTCCTTTTGTGTTTTTTGGGAATCTGTCCATTCATGTGTGATAAGGGGCTTCTGCTTTCGGTCGATCGAGTCGAGCACGTGTCCTTTTTTTTTGAACAGACTGGAACTCATACGTGTATGTCTTTGTCAAAGCCAACGGCCAGAATTAACACATTTTGTATGTAAAGTTGCGTAAGATTTCGAAGCTTCTGGAAGCAATTATTGTCTCAAAAACGTTTAGGTGTCCCCCCTGTCCCAACTTCCGTAAAGGGAGAAGTTTTTTCCATTCTGGCATAGATTCTCAAACCGTTCACATATCTCTCTCTCTCTCTCCCTCTCTCTCCATCGCATAGAACACTTTTGATTTTTTAAAGTAACGTAATGATTGTGTACTTTCAATTGAATGGTCACTCATAATTTGTAAATTTCACATTTTGATATTTTTCTTTAGTTTATTTTAGTGTAATTGTTAGTGGATTTTTTGTGGAATCTGAACAAAAACGTTTTGTAATGGGCCAGGTTTTGCACACCAAGAAAGAAAGCAAATTGGTTATACTAAAAAATATTAAAGGCTTTTTGCGTTCACTGTTTCCGTTCCCCCTTATTTTTTAGCCATAGTGTGTTTCAATCTCCCCCATAATAATGGCATACTAGGGCACAACAACAGCGCGCCCGGCAACTAAAACCAACGGCAATAGGCCAACCAGCTCCGCCGGTTCCAACCAACTAAAATAATAACTAATACACTGCCTTATGGTTACACAATGGTTTTCGAGTGAAAAAGATTTTACCACTTTTTACAAACATTGCAAAATTTTTGGTGTTTTGTGTTTTGTTTTCATTTTTTTTGTTGTCAGTTGTTCAATTTTCTTGTTGAAGGTGGTGCCTTTTTATGCTTTTAGATTTTCATTTGCATTCACAAGTTTAATTGAACTTAGGTTATTTTCATTGCTTAACAATTCATTGCACCAATTAATTAAACTTTAACACTTGTTGGTGAATTAATTTGCATTTACTTAGAATTCCTTTTCAAAGTTTATTATTGGTTTAGCCCACTTGAAGTGAATTTAATTTTACTTTTCAAATTATTTTGCCTAACACTTTTGAATTTTGATTGGAAATTAATTTTCTTGAATTTTGTCGGTAAATTGAATTTTTGATTTCAATTTTACTTAAATTGATTCAAGAATTAATTAAACTTTACTTTGTTTTCAAGTAAGTAACAGTAAATTTTTCCCTGATATTGTGAATTTTCACTTATAAATTTTGAGGTTTAATAATAAAATTTTTGTATTTAAAAATTTTTATAAGTTTTTTTCATGTTTTTATACCAGTATATTTGCAATTTGGTTATATTGATGTTAGGTAGAAACATTAGAGTTGGTAATTGATCTTGCTTTCCTTCAATTTACGTTGAAGTTGATCGTTAGAACCCAGGGGAGTACTTTAGACTTCTGAAATCAGGGAAATACTTTAGACCTTTTAAAGTTGGTTGATGGAGCTGATCGCCCTTTGATTAAGTTAATTACTTACAAGATTACCTCACCCACCTTTGGAATTTTGATGAACTTTAGTCTGATTTTTCTGCAATACTTGGTAAGTTGTTTAAGTGATCACACCTGTTGCCATTTGAAGAGTATATCAGTCGTTTTCAATTCCTCGTGATGAGGGTTTTCAGGATGTTCCTGCTTTTGTGAGGTATCAGTTAATTGGAATGGTAAGTGTACTAACCAGATCTTTGGGCCACTTTTTTTTCCCCCCCCAAGTAATTGAATGAGGTAACCAGATACCTTGGCACTTCGTCACATGTAATTAATGGTGCCCAGAGACCCGGCCGAAAGCAGAGTTTCATCATCACTATAAGTATATAACTGGGTGGTGGTTCAGGGATATATTTTTGTTAGAGGAAGTGAACCATATAATTTTTTGTCTTGCAATCTTATTGTATTGAAACTTCTAAGTTGATAACTTAGCAGGAAAAATGGACTCAGTTTCAAGGTTCCAGGAATTTTTAGCAGCATCCCCTTACCAAATCCAAGTTTTCTTTAATCTGAAAACCACGATGACTAAGGCACAGTGGAGCGATTTGAGCAGTGGCCATGTTTGGTGGTTATTGTGTCCCTACTAGTCATGGTAAAGGCACAAATAAGGTGGTTTATGTTGCCTATAACAAAATCATTGATAAACTACCTGGTAGAATAACTGATGAAGATGAGATTTGGAATTAGGACTCCAAGAGTTTGTTTTTGAAATGTAGCACGTGCTGATCTCACTAAATAAGCAAGCAGAAAAGAAAGAGAACAAAAGTGATGCAAGAGTTAGCGCTTAAACGCATTGAAGCAAGAAGAAGAAATTGGATTAAGCTAAAAAATGGCATGCTGCTGAAAGAGAGAGAATGCAAGCTGAAAGAGAAAGAATAGATAGGGAAAAACAAGGGGGAAAAACAAAGAAAGAACAGGAAAGAAGAAAACAAAAAGCAGGTCAGAAGAGGGAAAGACAAAGGATACAAAAAGAGGGAAAGAAGAACTTGGCAAGACATGAAAAGGAAATGGAATTGATAAGAGCTAGATCCACCCATTACCTTGTAACAACCGTCCTAACCCTAAACCAAGGTAAATCAAGACCCTGTATGTTTGATGTAATAAGAGTACCAGAAGGTTTTAATCCATAACGTTTACTGAAAGAAGCTGCTTCCAGGATGAGTTTTTTTGATCACTTTGAGGAAAGGTGGGGCTTCCAGGTATGGGATGGACCAAGAAGATAAATGGTCAGTGTTTGCTACAAAGTGTCTTTGATGGTAAAGGGAGAAGTGATTATCTAGCCTTAAAACAGGCTGATCAGTTTGTAAAGGAACTACAAGGTACTTAAACGCAGTTGTGCTAACAAGTGGTTTCACCAGATGACCCCAGAGTAACTACAATGAAAGATTCAGAAATTTAAGAAAAGATGAGAAGTGAACATTCTTATATTATGCTTACAAAGTGAGAAGGTGTTTTCGAAACGTTGGTTAGAAGCTGCTAAAGTTAAGAAAACTTTTGATGAGTTAGAAAGAGTTACTTGTTCTTGAACCAGTCATCTTTAAAGGAATTCCTTGAAACATAGAAGAGCCTATTTGACGAGAGAGAGAGAGGCGAAGAAACTTGATTGAATAAAGCTGCTTACAACTGAGTGAAGAGTTACAATATAATCAGTAGTTTAAACGTAATTTACCAATGTCAAGTGCCAGAGGTCAACAATGCCTATAGGTTTTTTAAGTCGTTATTCAAATAAACTAGGAACAAATTTAATGGGAAAACCTACAAGTTGATATTACCAAGAAAGTACACAAAGGTAAATACACACCTTCAGCAAGCTAATGTGAAATCCTCATCCAGTTTTTTCAAAACAAAAAGTTACAGGAAACCTAATTGTTTGTCTGTTTCAACGTGTGGGAAAGAGTAAGACCACTATAGTCAAGAAAGGTGTTACCGGAATCAACAGGCAGTTCAAAGCCATGTTTGGTTCAAGTTGTTGAATGAAAGGGCAACCCAGATGAAACAAACTACGAAAGAGCAGTGTGGGAAAGAATCAGACTTCAGAGAAGAATGAAACTAAACAAGCTGAATGTTTAGCAACCAGTGGAAATGTTACCTCAAGCAGTGAGTGGCTTAGCAGTGTGGAGGCATTTAAGCCATGAGGGTATGCTGTCTACTCAAGGAGGAAGTGTGCAGGTACAGTCAAATATTACGTGATATGGGGGGTAACCATAGTGTGGTAGTACATGGTTCTCACCCTCAGTTGGAGAAGAGTCTCACAGGAGATTAAGTTTATTTTTGAAGGGTATAGGAGGGAGGAAGTAACTCCTATATGCTGCTTACACCTGTCATGTGAATTGGTGACAGGAAGTGTTGATTTTGCTGTAAAGGACTCACTGGCTGTGGAAGGTGTACTGTTCTATTGGGGAATGAAGTTGGCGGTGTGCCATTTATTCCTTGTCCCTGTAGTGACAGACAAACCATTGAGGATTAGTCCTACAGTAGAGTTGGAGGAGAATAACCCCCACCCCACCTGTTTCCTAGTTGTATAACTACCAGAAAGTATGAAGAGGACTACGACTGGAAGTGAAGAAACTGAGGATTTACACACCCAAGAAGGATCAAGTGAACGATCATTGTGCTTAGAAGAATTATTCCAGGAAGTGAAGTTCCCATAGTGCTGACCAAGAAGAGATTTCCCAAGAAGATGAAAAAGACGACGACGAAGAAGAAGAACCTGATGTTCCTGAAGAGATACTCCGAGTAGTCAAAGTGTTACTGAAGAACAGTATTGAAACTACAGTAGCTGAGGTTAGCAGATATTGAGAATTCAACCCTAGAAGTGGTCAAGTGACAAGAGAGAAGCTAATGGACTTGCAGAAGAAGGATGCATCGTTAACTGATTTGTTCTTCAGAGTTGTTGATCGAGAAGAGATGCAACAAACTCCAACCTGTTATTATCTGAAGGAAGGTTTGCTGATGAGGAAGTTTATAGATACAGATATACCAGGAGATGCTGTATGGGGCGAATATCATCAAATTTTGATTCCATATCCGTTGAGAAAAGGCAAGTGGTTGCAGTAGCTCATGAGTCTGGACATATGGGAATCAGGAAGACTGTGGAGAAGATCATGAAATATTTTTTCTGGCCTAGACTTCACAAAGATGTTAGCAGGTTCTGTCGTGAGTGTCATGCCTGCCAGATAGCTGGAAAACCGAATTAAACCATCAAGAAAGCCCCCCTGCAACCTATAGAAAGTTGAGAGGAGAACCTTTAGCAAAGTGATTATAGACATTGTTGGACCACTGCCGAAGACAAAGAAGGGAGATGAGTATTTGTTAACATAATGTGTCCTGTGACAAGATATCCAGAAGCAATCCCTGTTAGAAACATATCTGCCAAGATTGTTGCTGAAAAACTTGTGGATTTTTTTCTCAAAGTTTGTATACCAGAAATAGTACAAAGTGGACAGAGGAACAAACTTTACTTCAAAGTTATTCCAGGATGTGATGAATTTGTTAGGAGTGAAAACACAGTTATCCACTCCCTATCATCAGAAACTCAAGGTGCCTTGGAAAGGTTCACCAGACATTGAAAAGTATGCTGACAAAAGTATTGTTCTGAGTCAGGAAGAGAATGGGATGTTGGTTTACCATTATGTTGTTTTAAGTTAGGAGTGCTTATCAAGAAGTATGGGATGTTCACCTAATGAAATGATTTTTGGAAGAAGAGAATGAGAGGACTGTTGAAGATTCTTGCAGAAAATGGGAAGAAAATCAGAGGAAAGCCAAGGAGAGTATGTGAAGAACTTAAGGAAAAGGTTGAAAGAGATCAGAAAATTCTCTTTAGAAAACATTGAAAGTGAGTTCACAAGAGAAAATGAAAAGGAGATTTGATGCTAAGGCTAAGCTAAGAGTTTAATGTTGGTCAACAAGAGTTAGTGTTCTTACCTGTCAGAGATTTCCCCTCACTAATAAATTTCAATGTCCTTACAAGATAATTCAGAAGTTAAGTGATAGAACTTATGTGATTGAAACAGCAGAAAGAAGAAGAAGACAAAGGAAGATACATGTGAACCTCTTGAAACCTTATTCTCAGAAACTCAAAACTGAAAACTGTGTCAGTAACCCAGATAACTTTATCTACAGAAGATGGATGGCTACGAATTGGGATGATGGCTACGAATAATTCTTCAATTTTGGAAAATTTGGAGGATAAACTGAAACATCTGAGTGTTGAACAAGGTGAAGACTTAAGTGAAGTAATTAGAAGCTTTCCAGAAAATTTTACAGATGTGCCTAGGCGTACTGATCTGACCAAGCATGAAATCAAGGTTCAAGAAGATGGAAGACCTTTCAAGCAAAGAGCCTATCGCTTTATCACCGTATCATCGAGATGCTTTGAAGAAGGAAGTTGAGTATTTGCTGCAACATGGATTAGCAGAACCAGTTCAAGTCACTTCAGTTCTCCATGTGTGTTAGTGAAGAAACCAGATGGTTCATTTAGGATGTGTACTGATTATAGGAAACTGAATTCTATCAGTGTGGCTGATAATTATCCTTTGCCTCTTATAGATCAGTTACTTGATAATATTGGGCAAGCCAAGTTTGTTTCCAAGATAGACTTGTTGAAAGGATATTATCAAATTCCTTTAGATGAGAATGCCAAGTTGCTGTCAGCTTTTATTACTCCTTTTGGACTGTACAGTATACTGTTCTTCCGTTTGGTCTGATGAATGCATCGGCAACATTTCAACGAGTGATGGATCAACTGCTAGGATCAATAGAAGGAGTAGTGTATACCAAGATGACATCGTGATTTACTCTACTTTATCTACAGAAGATGATGATGGCTACGAATTGGGATGATGGCTACGAAATAATTCTTCAATTTGGAAAAATTTGGAGGATAAACTGAAACATCTGAGTGTTGAACAAGGTGAAGACTTAAGTGAAGTAATTAGAAGCTTTCCAGAAAATTTTACAGATGTGCCTAGGCGTACTGATCTGACCAAGCATGAAATCAAGGTTCAAGAAGATGGAAGACCTTTCAAGCAAAGAGCCTATCGCTTATCACCGTATCATCGAGATGCTTTGAAGAAGGAAGTTGAGTATTTGCTGCAACATGGATTAGCAGAACCAGTTCAAGTCACTTCAGTTCTCCATGTGTGTTAGTGAAGAAACCAGATGGTTCATTTAGGATTTGTACTGATAAAGGAAACTGAATTCTATCAGTGTGGGCTGATAATTATCCTTTGCCTCTTATAGATCAGTTACTTGATAATATTGGGCAAGCCAAGTTGTTTCCAAGATAGATTGTTGAAAGGATATTATCAAATTCCTTTAGATGAGAATGCCAAGTTGCTGTCAGCTTTTTATTACTCCTTTTGGACTGTATCAGTATACTGTTCTTCCGTTTGGTCTGACGAATGCATCGGCAACATTTCAACGAGTGATGGATCAACTGCTAGGATCAATAGAAGAGTAGTGTATACCAAATGACATCGTATTTACTCTACAACGTGGGAAGAACATCTGAAGATTCTGAGGAAAGTTTTCAAGAAACTACAAGAAGCAGGATTAACAGTCAACCTAGAGAAGAGTGAGTTTGGAAAGGCAACTGTACAGTATCTTGGGTTGATGTTGGGAAAGGCCTTCTTGCTCCAGTAAATGCTAATGTAGAAGGTATCCGTAAGGGTACCCCACCTACTACCAGGAAACAGCTACAGAGATTTCTAGGCATGGCTGGATTCTATCGTCGTTTCTGCCCAAATTTCTCAGCCATAGTAGCTCCCTTGACAGACTTAACTAGTCCCAAAGCTAAGTTTGTTTTGGACTCCAGAGTGTCAAGAATCCTTTGAGAAGGTAAAAGCCATTTTAACTTCAAGACCAGTACTTCAAGCTCCAGACTTCGACAAGAAATTTGTTGAAGCAAGTTGATGCGTCGGACTGTGTATTGGAGCTGTTCTACTTCAAGAAGATGAAAATAACATCTACCCTTCTGTGTGCTTCATGTCTACAAAATTGAAAAAACATCAGAAATTATACTCGACAATTGAGAAGGAAACTTTAGCCTTATCACAGCATTGAAAAAATTTCAAGTGTATGTGAATAGACCTAGGAATGAAGAAATTTTAGTGTTGTCTGATCACAATCCACTATCATTTATCCAGAGAATGAAAAACCATAATCAAAGACTGACCAGGTGGTCTTTGTGCCTGCAACATTATAACTTAAGAGTGCAGCTCATTAGTGGCAAAAACAATGTAGTTGCTGATTATTTATCTCGTTGCAAATCGTTGGATTCAACACCGTGATAAAAAATCCTCTGGGGGGAAGTATATTATATTTTGCTACTTTCAAAATGCATATATCCCCTCTCAGACTATAAATGTTATGCAGAATTTTGTGCAACAATTGTTTTTTCAGATTCCTAGATAAGCTTAGAGAGAGGATGTCTTAAATGTGTGTTAAGATTTTGCATAACATAATGTAAAAGAAAAAATATATATATAACGTAGAATGTATAGAAAGAGAGAGAATATCTTTGTTCCTTTCAAAGCTGGAGTTGATAAGTGAGCTTGAACTTCATTTGTGTTTTGGGAATAATGCATCATGTGTGATAAGGGGCTTCTGCTTTGGGTCGATCGAGTCGAGTACGTGTCTTTTTTTGGAACAGACTGGACTCATACCTGTATGTCTTTGTCAAAGCCATGTGCAGATTACACATTTTGGTTTGTAAAGTTGCGTAAGATTTCGAAGCTTCTGAAAGCATTATTGTTTCAAAACGTTTTGTGTCTCCCCTGTCCAGCTTCCGTAAAGGGAGATTTTTCATTCGGGCATAGATTCTCAAACCGTTTACATCTCGCTTTCTTCTCTCTCCCTCTCCCTCTCTCTCTCCTTCGCATAGCACTATTGATTTTTAAAGTAACATAATGATTGCGTACTCATTGAATGGTCACTCGTAATTTGTAAATTTCAGATTTGATATTTCTTAGAGTTATTTAGCTTTATTTAGTGATTTTTTGTGGAATCTGAACAAACATTGTTTCGTAACGGCGCCTGGTTTTGCAGCAAGAAAGAAAGAAATTGGTATACTAAAAAGGTAAAGTGTGTTATATTTTTATTAGTGCAACTAATAATGGATAGGAACAGTGGGTTAACTAATAACGGATAGGAACAGTGGTTAACTAACTAGCTAATAACAGATGGTTACGAAGGTTTGGTAAAAACTGATGGTTACAATGTTTTGAGTGAAAAGATTTACACTTTTACACATTGCAAATTTTTTGTGTTTTGTGTTTGTTTCATTTTTTGTGCATTTGTTCATTTTCTTGTTGAAGTGTGCCTTTTTATTTTTATTTTCATTTGCATTCACAATTTAATTGACTTAGGTATTTTAATTGCTTAATCATTGCACAATTAATTAAATTTAACACTTGTGAATTAATTTGCATTTACTTAGAATTCTTTTCAAGTTTTATTATTGTTTAGCAATTGTGAATTGATTTCTAATTTTCAATTATTGCCTAACACTTTTGAATTTTGATTGAATTAATTTTCTTGAATTTTGTGATAAATTAATTTTGATTTAATTTTATTCAAGAATTAATTAAACTTTACTTTGTTTTCAAGTAACAGTAATTTTCCCTGATATTGTGAATTTCACTTATAAATTTTGAATTAATAATAAATTTTTGTATTTAAAATTTTTATAAGTATTTCATTTCTAACCAGTATATTTGCATTTGATTATATTTATGTTAGGTAGAAACATAGAGTGGTAATTGATTTGTTTTCCTTCAATTTACTTGAAGTGACTTTGAACTAGGGAAATACTTAGACCTTTTAAAGTTGTTGATTAATTTATTACTAACAAGATTACCTCACACCTGTTTGATGAACTTAGTCCTGATTTTCTGCAATACTGGTAAGTTGTTAAGGGATCACTGTTGCCTTAGAGTGTAAGGACAACGCTATTCACAATTTTCTCTGCATGTAGTTCAACATTCGCGTTGTTCTTACTTCCCTCCGCAAGAGCATTCAGCGGGCTTTCCGCCAATGTATATCTTGTGAAATCCTATATTTTATGTACTTTGTATTTTGTATTATATGTCTCTCAAGAAACACAAATCGGGTCTCGCCGACCCGACTTTTATTCTCTTGCGGGTCGGTAGCCACATTTCCGCCCGCATGCATATTTTATTTGAGTTTTCCCTTACCTGTAATAAAGTCAGTACACTTACTACCTGCCTCTTTGTCAACACCTCACGACTGGTGACCCCGGAGTGACGGTGACCCAAGTGGTTTTGGCTCAGCTATTAAGGGACTAACTACCGCCGCTCACCTTCAGAGATCTTTAACGGACTCACACGGCGCCTCAGTATAGATCTCTGAAAGCTCCTACCGTGGAAAAACCAACGCCTCTAATGGACTAAATACGGCATACCTTCCCAAGGTGGTGTTTTCAGGGCGTTCCTCCCAAACGGTTTGGCCCGGCCATTCACGACTCTGTCGACCCTTTTTGTTTTGTGAGAAAGGACAGTGGGAGCAGACAGTACCGCGCGAAAAAACCCAGGCCTCCCCTGCCCCAACGACGGTCTCACACACAACTGCTTGCTCAAGCTGTCAAAGTACCCCCCTTCACAACAGTGAGCCCAACCGCCTGGTTCTTCAAGCTGAAGGGCAATTCCGGATCGCGGGACTCACGGACAAGGTACTGCAGGCTGACCTCGTCGCAGTCAAGCCCTCCCGACAGAGGTGTTCGACCGAAGAACTCCCTGGCTGACCGGTCGAGCACAAACCGAACCTGTCACACTCGATGAGATTAAAGACAATGGCTTCAGTGACAGCCTACTCCATCGCCCGTGTCCTCGACCTAGTTACGAACCCCATGCGCGGCGCCGACCCACAGGATGCCTGGGACACGGTGATGGGCCTCATCTGATTGCCCGAAGTAGGTTCCGATTGGAAAAGGAAAGAAATCTGCCTGAACCGCGAAATATTCCTGCGGCAACTCGAGCCAGACGTCCGAAGACAGCTGACGGATGCATATACCCTCCACGACGACGAACTACTGGAGAAAGCAAAAAAACTGACGCTGTCGAGCAATGCTGCAAAGCTCGCCGCCCCCCGATCCTCCGTGTGCCTAGCCGCAGAGAAGGGAGAAGAAGAAGACGATGACCCAACGCAAGAGATCGGCGCCGTATCCCAGGGGAAGTCCTCCCACATGCAGCGCGGCGAAAACTCCTGATGCCGCTACCACCGAAGGTTCGGGAGATACTTCCAGAGGTGCGAAAAGCCCTTGCACCTTCCAGCAGTTAAAAAAATGGCGACGGCAGACAAAACCAAA
The DNA here is from genome assembly GCF_015104395.2 of Macrobrachium nipponense. NCBI lineage: Eukaryota > Metazoa > Arthropoda > Malacostraca > Decapoda > Palaemonidae > Macrobrachium > Macrobrachium nipponense. Next base: position 52,415,043 of record NC_087219.1, on the reverse strand, counting down.
GCTACCTATGGCACGGCCTCGTCGGAACCACGCACTGTAGGGTTCTATGTCCACGACGCGATCTCCGGCCGGAGGATGCTGGTGGACACAGGGGCGATGCACTCGATATTCCCGCCGTCAGGAAAAGGCCGTAGCCGTGAACCTGACAAAAACAACCGCCCCTCGTCGCCGCAAATGGGACCCCCATCCATTCCTACGGCACGAAGTCCCTCGAGATATCCATCTTGGGGCGCAACTACGTCTGGAAGTTCACCATCGCGGACGTCAGGATTCCACTACTGGGGGCAGATTTCCTGGCGCAGAACGGCCTCCTGGTTGACGTGGGCCGCAAATGCCTCCTCGACACGGGGACATGCCGTTCTCTACCACTCGCAGGGGGCCTGGGCGCCCCCACAATTTGCACCGTCGCTCCCCACAAGTACGGCAACCTCCTGCAGGAATTCCCTGAAGTCTTCAAACCGGAACTTCTTGTCAGGCGGCAGGGACGCCGCCCAAGCACAGAATATTCCACCACATCATCACCACGGGCCCCCGACACAGAGCACGCGAACTTCCGACGACTCCCTCCGGGCCGCCTCCAGGATGCAAAGCGGGCGTTCTCGGAAATTGAACGAATGGGCATCTGAAAGAAGGCGTCAAGCCCTTGGGCTTCGCCCCTACACATGGTACGGAAACCTGACTGCACCTGGAGGCCCTGCGGAGACTACAGGAGACTCAACCTCACTACGATCCCCGACCACTACCCCTTGCCAAACATGCAGGATTTGACCGGGGCCCTCCATGGAGCGAAAGTCTTCACGAAAATGGACCTCTTAAAATCTTATTTTCAGGTTCCAGTGCACCCCGAGGATGTCCCCAAGACCGCCATCATCACGCCTTTTGCTCCTACGTCTTCCATTACTACACCTTCGCCTGAGAAATGCATAGGGGGCCACCTCCAGCGCCTGATGGACATCATTCTTGGGGACCTGGCTTTCTGCGTCTGCTACGTCGACGATATCTTAATTTTTTCCAGGTCCCCGGAGGAGCACCTACACCATGTCTGAGCGGTCCTGAAGCGCCTGCAGGAAAACGGGCGGTCGTCCGATTCGAATAATGCACCTTCGGTACCGAGAGGGTGGACTTCCTCGGACACGAGATCTCTGCGGCAGGCGTGCGCCCCACGGCCTCGAAGGTAGGCGCGGTGCAGAAGTTCCCAACCCCAACCACAGTCAAGTCCTTGCAGGAGTTCATCAGGATGGTCAACTACTACCGCCGGTTCATCCCCAACGCCGCCCGCACCATGTCCTCTCTAACGCAGGTCCTGAAGGGGAAACCAAAGAACCTGACGTGGGAAGCTGAACAAGAGCAGGCCTTCAACGAGACGAAGAGGGCCCTCACCAGAGCCGCAACCTTAAACCACCAAGACCCTACCTCACCCTTACACCTCACCACTGATGCTAGCGACGTCGCCTGTGGGGCTGTCCTCGAGCAGATGGTCCAGGGCGGGCCCCAGCCACTCGCCTTCTACAATAAAAAACTGTCACCCGCCGAGACGAGATACAGCACGTTCGACCGCAGAGCTCCTGGCGGTGTACCAAGCAGTGCCACTTCCGCTACTTCCTCGAGGGTGCCCCTTTCACGATCAGGACAGACGGGATCCGCCCATTGGTGCACGCCTTCACCAAGGCGGGCGATGCCTGGTCAGCTAGACAGCAGAGGCACCTAGCAGCCATCGTGAAGTTCAGCTGCACCATCCAGTACGTGCCCGGCAAAGAAGAACTCCGTGGCGGACGCCCTTTCGAGGATAGAAATCAACGCCGTGCACCTCGGGATCGACTATGAAGACCTCCCCCGAGAACAGGCTGCCAACCCGGAGACCGCCGCATATCGCACAGCTATCACCGCCCAGGTGGGAAGACGTGCCCTTCGGACACGCGGGCACGACGCTCCTCTGCAACATCAGCACGGGGCGCCCGCGCCCTCAGCGCCCGCTGATCCCAGCCCCCCGAAGGAGAGCCGTATTCGACATCATACATGGACTCTCGCACCCTTCGGGCTGGACGACGATGCGCCTCCTGACGGAGAAGTTCGTCTGGCACAGAATTTGGAAGGACTCCCTCGAGAGGGCCAGGACCTGCGTGCCTTGCCAAACTAGTAAAGTCAGTCGGCACACAGAATCAGGCGTGGGGGAATTCCTGGAGCCGAAACGAAGATTTGGCCACATTCACATAGGCGTCGTGGGCCACCTGCCCCCGTCGGAAGGCGCCAGATACCTCCTGACGATAATCGATTGCTCCACCAGATGGCCTGAGGCAACGCCGATGTCGGAGGCAACCACCAAAGCGTGCGCCAAAGCCCTTCTCGCCAGCTGGATCAGTCGATTCGGAGTGCCAGACGAGATCACGACGGAACCGCGGACCCGTTTTTCCTTTCAGAGTTGTGGACCGCCCTGGCCCGCCTAATGGGGACACCCGCTACACGCCACCACCGACCTACAAACCGGCAGCTAACGGAATGGTGGAGAGAGTCCACCAATCGCTCAAGGCTTCCCTAATGGCACGCTGCACTGGCGAAGATTGGAAGAGCCAGCTACCATGGGTCCTCCTCGGCCTCAGGACCGCCCCGCGGGCGAACGGCGAGGCATCACCCGCGGAGAAGGTATACGGGGAACCACTGACAGTCCCTGGTGAGTTCTTCCTGACCAATGCTGAGGACGCCGACGTCTCCATCGCCAGACTTCAGGAATCCGCTGGGAGATTCACGCCCTGTATCAAAACCTTCTCCAACAGGACCAAACACTTCCTCCCGAAAGGCCCTATCATCAAGCAAACACGTCTTCATCAGGGACGATGCCCGAAGCACACCGCTAACGAGACCCTACGGATGCCCCTTCCGCGTCCTACGACGCACCGACAAGGCGTACCTCATATCCATAAATGGTCGCGAGGACGGGTCACAATCGATTGCCTGAAACCAGCCTTCCTTATGGATGAAGAGTCACGACGCGGATTCCATAGGGCGGCCTCAATCTTCCTTGGAAAGAAGCGGCTCATCGATAGCCAAACCTCCCAGTCGTAGCCGCGGGCCGCCCTCGGAAGACGGTCAAAACCCCCCGAGTGTCACCTCAGGGGAGGCATCCCGTCCTGAAGTCCCGAGTCATCTACCACAGCAGCTGATTTCGCGCACCGAGGGCGCCTCCGCCGGCTCCCGCTCGCTTCCGCGAGTAAACAGTCGGAAGTACAAAGAAATCAGCCAACAATTATGTCTAATTATTGTCTTAGGGGGGAGTATTTGTAAGGGCAAATGCTTATTACACAATTTTCTCTGTATGTAGTTCAACATTTAGCGTTGTTTCTTACTTCCTTCCATGAGAACGGTTCAGCGTAGCTTTCCGCCAATGTATATCTTGTGAAATCATATTTTATGTACTTTTGTATTTTGTATTATATGTTTCTCAAGAAAAAACACAAATCGGGTCTCGCCGACCCACTTTTATTCTCTCGCGGGTCGGTAACCACATTTCCGCCCGCATGCTGTATATTTGAGTTTTCCCTTACCTGTAATAAAGTCAGTGCACTACTACCTGCCTCTTTGTCCACACCTCACAAGAGTATTCAGTCGTTTAATACCTGTGATGAGGGCTCAGGTGTCTGGCTTTTGTGAGGTATCAGTTAATGAATGGTAAGTGTAGTAACCAGATCTTTGGCCAACTTTTCCCCCCAAGTAATTAATGGTAACCAGATACTTGGCACTTCGTAACAATATATATATATATATATATATAGATAGATAGATATAGGCAATACATTCATCATCATCATCAGCCGTTGCTAGTGTACTGCAGGACAAAGGCCTCAGACATGTCCTTTCCACTCCTTTCTGTTTGTGGTCTATCTATCTCGCAAATTTTCTTAGCTCCTCAATCCATCGTCTTCTATTCCTTCCACCCGCTTCATTTGCAATCTCTCGGGACTCATTCTGTTATTCTTTTTTGTCTTTCTATTAATCTGACATTTCTTTTTCTTACTTGTTGTTAGGATATCCTCTACTTTAGTTTGCTCTCGTATCCACGTTGCTCTTTTTCTGGCTCTTAGTCTTATTCCCGTCGGTATTCTTTCTATAGCTCTTTGAGTTGTAACTACTTGTGTTCTAAGGGTAAAGTAAGGCTCTAAGTTTCTGATAAGTTAATACTGCAGGACCATCTGATTAAATACTTTTATTTTTTAGAGAGAGACATTTTACTTTTCATAATCTTATTTTGTTTACCAAAAGCTCTCCTTCCATGCTTATGCTTCTTTTAATTTCGGTCACGTCTTGGGGAAACAGTTACTGTCTGTCCTAAATACGTATATTCATTAACAATCTCTAGAGGTTCGTCCATAACCCTTATTTGTTGTCTCTGCATTTTCATTGGACAATATCTTAGTTTGCTCATATTCACTTTCAGTCCTACATTTCTGTTTTCTCAATTCAAATCTTGTCATCTTTGTAATTCCTCCCCAGATTCACTGAGTAGAACTATGTCATCTGCAAATCTTAAGTTGTTAAGGTATTCCTTATTAATGTTAATTCCCACATTTTCCCAATTTAAATTCTTAAAAACTTCTAAGCACGCCGTGAATAGTTTAGGAGAGGTGTCTCCCTGTCTAACTCCTTTCTCAATCGGAAATTTCTCAATGTTTTTATGTAGTTTTAGGATTGCTGTGTTCTAACATAAGGTTCATGTATTCCCTGTTTTTGAAGGACTCTCATTACTGCTGCAGTTTGACAGAATCAAAAGCTTTCTCATAGTCTACAAATGCCATACAAAGTAGTATGTCATACTCTTGAATTTTTCCTTTAGCTGGTTATTTACATGGATATGATCTGTTTGTTGAATACCCGCTTCTAAAGCCTGCCTGCTCTCTTGGTTGATTAAAATCTAGCTGTCTTTCTATTCTGCCTAATATGATTTTTGTAAATATTTTATATATATTACTGGGAATAATCTTATTGGGCAGTATTTTTCAGGATTTGTGTGTCTCCCTTTTTGAGAATTAATATACATAGTGATAAAGTTTTCTAAGTTGTAGGTATAGAGCATTCTTGGAAAGCATTTTGTGTCAAGTTCAGCGAGTTTAACTATTATGAAATCTCCTCCATCTATTATCAAATCAATTGTTAGGCCATCTTCTCCTGATGCTTTGTTTTCTATTCATGCCTTTAAATGCATTCTTTACTTCTCCTACTGTTACTTTTGGTACCGGGTCAGGCGAGTCATTATATCTAATGACAAAGTTATTTCCTATTGCATCACCATTGTACAGCATTGTATAGAAATCCTCAGCAATTTTTGTCACTCCACCCCGTTTGTCGATAATATTTCTATTTTCAACATTTAAAGTAAACATATGTTGGCGCCCTGTTCCAAGTCTACTTTTCATCAACTTGGGTACCATAATTATATTAATTACATATATATTAAATAAATATACTATATATATATATATACATATATATATAGATATATATATATATATAAATAAACAAACAATGTTCACAAGGAAATAAATACCGTCCCGTGAGACTAAAATTCTGCGAAAATCCATTCTTGTGAAGATTATGTATGAAGCATTATGCGAAGTTTAAATTAGCGGTGTTAGTCAAGGACAACAAAAGCAAGGAAAGAGTTTCCACTCACGAAGACGATGGTGTTTGGAGGTTAAAAATGGTAATCTGAACCAATGGATATTGGTCTGAACTTGAAAATAGGTCAAATAAGTATGGACGAAGAAATATTGTCATGACCAAGGGAAGGTAAGTACCAAATTGCCCTCACACGAACAAGAAAACTTAAAGTTAAATGTTCATAGATAGTGGGTGTATCAATTTACTGTTGTCGTAGTCTATTCATTGATTTCACGTACATTTCTAAGTTTTAAAGTAGCCATGGACATGAAAATTCTTACTCGACGAAAAAAAAAAAATAATAAGTCCTACTCTCACGAGTGTGAAGCGATTGTTTAAAAGCCTACTTCTCCATCTGCAAGTACAAAAATACTCGAGTCTGTATTATTTCCCGAGTTCCATTGGTTTTTCCTCGAGTGTTCCAGATCTTTGTTGCAAGTTGCAACCCGTGGCCACCTCTACAAGACCGGTAGGCTTCATGCAAGTGTGTTACTTTTTAATGGC
>NC_087219.1:52369893-52404893 GCF_015104395.2 Macrobrachium nipponense | reverse complement strand
ATCCAACGCGCCCGGCAGAATGAGTAACCTTTCCAAACAAGCATTAACATGGGTACAATTTAAGAACATAAAGATTAAGTTCCACTGCTCAGACACAGGGACAAGACAATTAAAGGATTATACAGGGCGGCCACTGACCACATTCAGATCTTTGGTAAACAAAAACTTATCCACAAAAACATATTAAACATCCATATACAAAGAAAGTATCTGTAAGTCAACTAATTTGTATTTAAGACTATAATTATATCTTTGAGGTCATTCTTAAACATGTTACAAATACAAGGGTCTAAAGGAAACAGGCCACGACTAATATTAAAATTACAATGGGAAGTAAGTTGTGTAATGGCAGATTCTAAAAGATTTCGTGATAAGACATCTTTTGACCATGCAATTACTGAACTACCAATCCAATTTATCCGGTGGTTGTTTTCACTTAAATGAATGAATATTGCATTTAGATGTTTGCCCAGTTTTGACAGAATATTTATGCCACTCAAATGTTTATTTGCGGGTGAAATTCATGCAAAAGTTCGGTTAATCTTTTTTAAACATCAAATGACCTATTTCCAAGAAACGCAATGGCGGAGGAAAGTAAATCTCCGAAACTAGTCGCAAATAAAGATGCTCCTCATTCAAGCCCTGATTTTGATATTTATTATTCGTCTCTGATTTCCACGGAACTCTTCAATTTATATATATATATATATATATATATATATATATATATATAGAGAGAGAGAGAGAGAGAGAGAGAGAGAGAGAGAGAGAGAGAGAGAGAGAGAGAGAGATGTATATTATATATATATATATATATATATATATATATTATATATATACAGAGTTCACTGATAGATTGTTTTCCCTAATAAGAGTTGACAACTGAGAAAACCAGAGAAAACGAAAACATCAGGCAGTGCCAAATTCATCCTTTAATTACCTAATCGCGAAGGAAGAATAAAACCGTGAGCATAAAATATTCAAAACAAAAATTGCTTCGGCAACGCACCCGAAATTTCATCCCAGAACTTCTTCCACTCCATCCTTCCAACATTTTTATGGTCCTTGTCATCAAAGTTTATTTACAAACATCGCAATTTTCATTTACACAATAATTCTTTACAGTAATATTTGTTATACACATAATAATTCGAGTTTAACTCGAGTTTAAAGGACTTCTTTCATAAATCCATGTCACAATTGATTTTAGTTTGTCACCATAAATGGATTGTAGGAGCCATCTCCAATTATTTATTTCACCTTTGAGAAAACTAAAGGTTTCCATTTCATTAAACAAGACGCTCCTCCATTCTCTCTGTGTGACCAAGCTACCTAAAACACTCCTCCGTCTTTCTTTTTTTTTTTTTTACCTTTTTCTATATAACTACATTTCTCACCCTTCCAACACATTACAACTGAGAGCTGCAGATGGTTTTGGGACTCCACTTTCTACTAAGCTGTCTTGCATTACCTGTTCCGTGACGCAAATCGAATCAGTCACCCCTGATAGCTGAGCGCAAGCTTGTAAGACATCACTGGTTATGATGGTGTTGTCACTAATTTATGCATGTCCTTTTTATACTCTCAAATATTAATCTACAAACACCCATGAATGGTGAATTCGCTACAACTTGGGAATAACATACTCCCCAGTGGAATTCTAAATAAGCAATCCTCTCCTGATCAATGAACTAAGATATCTGACAGCGAGTATCATCATCCACCAAAGTACCTCTACGTACTGTTGACTTTCCATAGTGCCTATCTTATACCCGAGACAGTAGGCAGCTAGATGCACCTTTTTCTAAGAACACCCTGAAAAACTAAGTACTCTTTGTGTAGATGATTGTTAATTAGAATTCAACTCAAACTATTCCTTTCAAAGTGTCTGTTTGGCTACTGGGAATTCGTTTTCGCTTATAATAAATACTCTCTATTTAGAATCTTCTTAAAAGCAGGCTATTAAACAATCTCAGTGTGCCACAATATGTAAAATGGTTTCGACGCAATGAAGAAATATGTATTTGTCTGGGAAACGAAAATGTAAACACATTCTATGGTAAATTAAATAGAACGGTTTTTGTTTGTATGGTGCTTTTACGTTGCATGGAACCAGTGGTTATTCAGCAACGGGACCAACGGCTTTACGTGACTTCCGAACCACGTCGAGAGTGAACTTCTGTCACCAGAAATACACATCTCTCACTCCTCAATGGAACGGCCGAGAATCAAACCCGCGACCACCTAGGTGGGACGCTAATACCATACCAACCACGCCGCCGAGGCGCTTTAAATGGAACGGTGCCAGCGAAAATATCTGCTACGCACATGGAAACTCATTACAGTCTAACTTCACTGGATTTGTTGTACGTACTTTACGGAAGGTTCACCGACTTTTGAGCGCAAGACAAATGAGCGCCGACAATTGAGCACAAGACAGTAACATTTGAGCGCCGTATTTTCAAAATAGGTATGAAAGAAAACTAAGAACTTCAGAGACAAAATGTTTTAAAAATATATATATATATATATATATATATATATATATATATATATATATATATATATATATATGAATAACTTGATCACGAAGTATATAAAACGTGATGCTATGTATAAATAAAGGTTTTTTATAAAAACGTGATGCTATGTATAAATAAAGGTTTTTTGCCACGAAGAAAAAATGAAAAAGCGAGATAGCCAAGTACTTTCGTTCCTGTTCGGACCTTTATATATATATATATATATATATATATATATATATATATATAAGTAAACAACGCTGTGTATTTATTGTTTGACTATTACAATCGTTTGGTTATTATCGTTAAAATCAGCTCGTAGTATTTTTCAAATTCTGTAGGTTTAGGAATAGTCAACAACGCTGTTTATTTGTTGTTTGACTATTATAATTGTTTGGTTATTATCGTTAAAACCAGTCGTTACATTTTTCAGAATCTGTGTGTAGGAAAATTCAACAAAGCCTTCTAAAATGAAAATTAGTTGTGATTTATTTCGGTTCAGAGAACCCACGAGATGGAGAAAATAACATCGTCCAAAGGAAAACAAAATATATTATACGAAGGGTATTGTTACAGACTCGACAGAGTGCTTAAGAGTGGCAAAGAGTCATGGCGTTGTGTAAATGGAAAGTGCAAAGGAAGGATACATGTTTTGGAGATGAACGCACATTTGCCAGTGATCACGATCATGTACCAGATCCTGCAAAGTCGGCGGCTATAGCTTATCAATGATGCGGCTTCGCGAAAGGGCAGCAGCATCAAATGAGACCCGTTTGGAGATAAATTCGGGATTTAGGTTTTACTAATTTATACTGTACCAGGGAAGAAATACGGCAACACTCAAAAATGCATAGTGGCCTTGGCATGCGTTCCTCCCAATGATATAATAAATGTATTTGAATCTTTACATGATGTCATTCCTGACGAGCTAGATGAGTTAGTCTTTTACTTTGAAGACACTTGGACAGGAAGACGTTGCAGGAGAGGAAGAAGAAGAGATGCTTTGTTTCCTGCAAATGTCTGGAGTGTGTAGGAACGTGTTGTCAGTGAACATCCGCGTACAAATCATTCGTTAGGAGGGTGGCATCGGGCAATGCAGGGCATATGGATCCTACAATTTACAAATTCATTGAAATTTTGAAGTTGAACAAAATCATACATCAAATAAAGTTATCAGAATAGATACTGGGCAGCATGTAGATGGAAATCAAAGTAAATATGTAAAAGTTAATAAAGCTATATCAAAAATTGTTAGCGAATATTCTACAAGAGTCCGACTAGAATATCTTCGTTCAATATCTTTAATAATTAGCTTGCAGAAGTAGAAATTTAGTTTTATAAACTGCTTAGAGGTATTTTATGGTATATACATACAATAAATAAATATTTAGCTTTCACTTTCTGTGTTTTATATTATTTCTGTAATAAACTGTTTTGATATATTTTAAAGTATTTTACGTGTAATAAATAATATTTGTTTTTTACATGATTTTGTTTAGATATAATTTTTACATGTCTTAAAAAATAAAGATTAAAACAGTAATTTTGTTCCCTTTTATAAACTGTTTTGAGATCATTTAAAGGATTTACGTGTAATAAATAAAAATTTCTTGGCGCTCAAATGTCGGCGCCCAAATGTTACTGCGCTCAATTGTCGGCGCTCATTTGTCTTGCGCTCAAAAGTCGCCTCACGTTAACGGAGGATATGTCAGGTTTGAATCTGGTATTTACGAGAAAGCCACCTCATACAAAAATAAACCATAAGGATCCCACCGGGAAAAAAGATCAACGACCAGTCAGCCGGAGCTCACAAACGAAAGCAAAGTGCAGTGTTAACATCCGGGCAGGCGAACCTGACCCACGGTAGTTACTGCCTAACCACCTTGTTCAAGATTCAACGGCCGTAATTCCAGCTACGCTGAAAGTAACATTCCTTATGTAAAGGACCGAGGGTTTGTATATCGTGTAGGAACAACTTGGTATTTACGAGAAAGCTACCTAATACTTCTTCATCATGAGCGCATTCTTTTTCTGGCTGTAGCCATAACGTGAAGAAACCAGTCACCGAATTTATGTACCACATCACGTGTATATCAAGCCCGGGTTGTATAGATGACAGAAATAGCTGTCATGAGGGATACAGGCAAAAAACTGAAATGTCTCGATTCTTATCAGACAGTGCTTCCAGAATGGCAAAAAAAGAAAATAAGACTTGTAATAAAAAAACAGAACAGTATAAAAAAACGTGTACTATTATCTTTTTAAAAATTCATCATTACTGAAGAACTTGCGAGTACAGTTTAAAAAAAAAAATGCAATCATAGCGAGTTCTGACAATTGTACACCAGATCCCGAGCAAGTTGTGGGACAAATTCTACACTGATTAAACTGAACAATTACTGGAAAAGCGAAATGAACAACAGCACGAGAACTGTATAACGCATACTCTGGATAATGTGTAATTTACTTACTATTACGACTTGGACGAATTTTGGAACCAGACTAACCATAGTTTGATACAAGAATGTAAGTATCAACCTAGGAATGTATATAAATTATAGACTAATTCCAAAAATAAAAAAGCTATGGAAATAAAGTAGCTGTGGGGTCAGAATCTTCCTGAAAAAACGAGACTTGTCATTAACACTTAATTCTTGCAGTGTAGTTAACTGTCTGCTTCTTCGTGTTGACAGTTTGTTCCCTTAGCACAATTTCGTAAATGTTTGCTAATGCATACCATTTTCTATTGTAAATATCTTATAGAGACAAAACTGGTTGGGAATATATTACCTTTCTATGGCACTTTGCATGCTGAATCATTTAGCCACAAATGATTCCTTAATAACGAATTCACTATACCTCAGGAATTGCTTTCACCAAAATGAAATATGTTGTAAGTACACAACCAAAAGGCACAGGTTCGATTCCTCGCCAGGGTGTGTATCACCATTTGGGTGTAAGTTATCCTCCCCAGGCAATGAATTCGAGATGAATGGGTTATTTAGGAGTTACTTCTGTATAAAACCTTCATGGGGTAAAATTAATGACAAGCAATCATAATGTGCCCGTGCAACTGTGTAGAAAATAAAGAATCACTCTCTTAACGCCACTCAGCCTCTGATTTCCTTCTCTCACGCGTCGGTCCTGAGTCACAGAATCTTTCCCTTTCCTTTGTCCGTGCAGTGACAATATCTTCTTGGATTATTTATGCAAAATCCTTTGATTCTGGTTCATGTATTCCTGCAAAGGCAAAATAATCAGCATAAAATCTAGCCATAATAATTTTACTGTTTTGATTTAATGTTTCTTCAGTTCATGAGAACTGTTTTCCAGTCTGGTGTAAAATAACACTTAAGTTCAGTTACAGAGAAAGAAACAGTGCATTTAAAATGGTGTGACTTCAGATTAGGTCAAAAGGAACTGGAATGGTACTTCAGAAAAGTTAAATAAACGCTAAAATGCTACTGTTACTATACTAATAAGAATAACAACGATGAAGTTCTTCATATCAAGGACTAATCATAATTAGGGATATAATTCTTTCACTAATATAATATGTAATCTGCTTACTCATATTCAAGACCAGAGTAACATCTCTCCTGAATTGTGACCATTTGTTTTCCTTGTTCGTTGCCTTTGGATAATTATAATTAATATGTATTCTCAGGAGAAAGAAACTGACCAATTAACAGGGGAAGGAGGAAATATAAAAATCATAGTTTGGCAATAAAATTAGGGATCAAACAACCAGGCCCCTTGTTTGTGAAGTCTTAGCAATCTGCTCACAATCCTTCCTTCACAACTGAAAGCTTACTTGTAAGTTAAAGTCAGACACTTGCCACCACCTAAGATTTGGCTGACAGAACAACATGGCCATGTCAAAAGTGGTTTCACTTAATTTAGGGCTATCAAAAACCTAGGGAAACCAGATTCTGTAGGGCAATTGGCAAGAGTATCTTAAAGTCCTAAAAGTAGGTAAGACAGGCACGTGATTAAGTCAAAAGGTTTTGCAGTGAATTCTGCATCTCTATGAACCCTCGGGCACCTGTTTTCACCGTGAGATTTACAGACATTGCAGAGTAATCCAAAGTTCAAAATTTCCATTTGTCTGCTTGCTAGTCTGTGACCTAGCTTGCATTTTAAGAATCACAGTAAAGCCTTTTGAGGCCTTGACCTGGAAAATGAATGTGCCAAAATCCACAGTAAGTTAACTGAGCAGGGAGAGTTGGTGGTTTTTAGTTGAGTCAGTGAAATATGGCAACCAGTCTGAGATATCAACTCTGGCAGTGTACTGGGGTTAGATTCACCTCTGTACACCCATAGAAAGCCCTTCAATCATTGTCAGAGTACTGCATTAAGAAATCCCTTTCCACCACTCACAGGGACCACCTCTACACTCAGTGTGATGGGTATAGTGTTGGAGTCGTCATTAGGAGTCCTCTTCACCAACTTTTACATGGGTATGGTAGAGGAGTGTCTTCATTTAAATTCCAACACCATTCACATACTATATATATATATACTAACAAAAACCTACCAGGACGGACACAGAGGAAGACTTTGAAACTGAAACTATTTAGTGTAGTTTTGAAGTTTATTCTGCTATGCAGAGAAGCGGGACATGCAATGAGGAAACCAACAGGCCCAGAGCCATATCTCAGTGGAAAGAGTGAGTACCCAAATATTTAAAAAAAATGTGGGCAAAGAACAATCATGCTGAGATCAATAGAACAACTCGAGTTTTAGTCAACAATGGGCTCTCTAAACGGGAAATTCAGGAATAAATAAGGTCCACTTTAAACAAATGGTACCTGAACCTACCACCACAAAAATTGAGAACATAGGGTTAGAAGAGAGCAAAATCCACTGGGACTTTCTTTGCTATTCTGACAATGTCTGGTCATCTATTTTCTATAGAACTGTGTTGAATCATTTGGAAATGTCAAAAAAGCAGTGGCATAACATTTCCAAGGAATCCAGAGGGCAAATCTCCAGCCCTGTTTAAGTATATTTCATCACCTAGTAATCTTCCTTTACAGAATAATTTCTTTCTGAGATGAAAATTAGTTGTGAGATTCCCAAGTACGATACTTTAGAAATTGAGCTCTATATCGTTTCAAATCTTTTACTACAGAAGTAAAGCAATACAGTGATGACTGAAGGGACAAAGGTTTGCCTCCAGGATTAAGAATGAATAGTAACGTAAAGGATAGGTATGTTCGTCGGTTTTGAAAATGCTTTATCGATCTATTTGGTATCTGCAGATTAAATCTCTATACATATAGTATGATAACATTTTATGAATATTCAAAATACTTAGCTTACAAAAGAAGGGAACAACAGAACTTTTTCAAAACCGATAAAGCCCACCATTGTCCCTCAGGGGTATATGGTTGTCCATGACAAAGCCTTTATAAGTCATGATATTAAATAATTTCTGACTAAAATACTTCAGTTAATGATACAAGCCAGAAAATTTGGCACATATCTTCTCCATATGTCACTTTTTGAAAATTACTGGGTGGCCACTCAAAATTCCAATATGGCTGCTAGTTAATGTTTTAACATGGGACTTATGTGTCTCTGGTCATGTTTTTATGCATTTGTTTTGGTTGTACATATTTTAGGCAGAGTCACTAAGCAAAAGTAAAATATAGTTCTGTTATAGATTTCATCTAGTGCATGTGAAGAAAGATGGTATCCAATATGGCACCCAAAAACTTTAGACAATCGCATCTCAGGATTCAGTAGGCATGGGAAAATGTCTTCCTGTTCAATATAATAGTTTGCAAGTCTATATATAATTTAAGTGGTGGTTATATCTTTAGTTTTAGTTGGAGATTTCACTGCTGTGTAACTCAGCAGGGCGTTCACTGTCAGCTAATCATGCTTTACTTACGCTGACCTAGCTTTGCTTTAGAGTAGGATAGGGTCCCAAATGCTGTCCAATAAACCCATAACAATTAGCTGGTAGAAAAGTATATCTTAGTTTTACCAGACCACTGAGCTGATTAACAGCTCTCCTAGGGCTGGCCCGAAGAATTAGATATTTTTACGTGGCTAGGAACCAATTGGTCACCTAGCAACGGGATCTACAGCTTATTGTGGGATCCGAACCACAATATATATATCGAGAAATGAATTTCTATCACCAGAAATAAATTCCTCTGATTCCGCGTTGCCCAAGCCGGGATTCGAACTCCGGACCACCGGATTGGCAGCCCAGCGCGTAAACCACTCGTCCAGTGACAAACTCTGGTAGAAAGTATATATATATATATATATTATATATATATATAGATCCAGCTAGACAGCCATGCCTGAATTTCCAGGAGGTGCCAGTGCAGGAGAGATGAGCCAAGGCTAATTGGGGCTCTATATAGTATGTTAATGTACTTGACTGGATGGTTCACATATCACATGGGGCTTAAATGCCACTGGATGAATGATCTGGCTAGCTGTAGGGTAACTTGACTGTATCCCATACATTGATGTTCATATAAGATTAAGGTGGTAAAAGAATAGCCCCTTGGCCTTAGTCAAGAGTTCATAATGGCAAGTGTAAATTCAATCATGGCAAAAAGAAGACCGACTGGAGCAAATGCTGTCTTTGCCAGGAAGACAAGAAAAATGGTCTAACTTCACCCTTGGCCTCTGACATCATAATCCTGAACATGACGGGTACATAATGATTTCAACCAATGTGCCATTGTTCCAAGAGATTGGTGAAATGCTGCTCAATTTTGGCCCAGGAACACTGGATGAAGGTAGTACCATAAAGGCAACACTGTGATAAAACATGGCAAAATACCACAAGAGCTGAAGGGTCATGTTTAATAATGCAAAACTTGGTCGTGCAAGAAAGCAAAGATCGACAATTGCAGGTAGTGAAACACAGGAAAGGCATGCTAAACAGCGTTGAATGAGTCGTGATAATGAAGCATGCATTTTTTTGTGAAAATGTGGTACTTGCATCAGATCGCCGACAAGTAATGACCGTGAATCTCATCAGGAGACAGCATGAGTGTGCTCACACAATGAAGGTAAAATATTGGTAAAACTAGGTGCAGGTGATGCAATTGCACAGGGGCTGAAATACCATCTTGCATATCTCACTGGTCTTTACAATAGGAAGAGGTCCCATCTTAAAAATCTTGAGAAAGAACAATGTCACAGTAAAGAACCAGATATATATCCACTGGTTCTATCAGAGCTGGTTAGTTATATCATTGTAACCAGCTTGAGTTCAAATTGTCCTGCCATATTTCCTCTGGCAGATATATTCCAATTATACCAGCAGCACCTGGAACAATTGGCCTTTGCCTCACTCACTGTAAATACAACAAGATTAGAGGACCAATTGTTAGTAGAAATCCCTAAATTAGAAGCACATAAGAAAGGAAGAAGTGTGTTACTTGCCTTGAGAAAGATGTAGCTTTAACCCTATCTCAGGCATCTGAATACTCAGATACACTTGTGATTGCTAAAGCAACAAAGATACTGAGGAAGCATATTCTAGATCATCAGTCCAGGTTTGACAGCTCCTTTGATGAAGGATGCATCAATGATGCCATACCTCAAACTCTGCTCCACTTCACTAGTATGGTCGAACATGGAGCAGACATGAAGTTACAGCTAAGCTTTGGCTCATCAAAGTCAGACCTGGCTATTGCTCAGTTCCTGCAGTATAACTTATTCTAAAAACAGCTAGGAATTAGCAATTGTACATCAACACTCAAAGAATAGGGAAACTCCTTTTCCAGTGTTCTTGGGCATGGCTAACTATGCCAAAACCAGGAGGAGAACCCTGGTAGAAATGCTTCATGATCATGGCAAGAGCATTTCCTGTGACGGTGTTGGAGATATCAGCCCAACTGGGAAATGCCACTGTCACCAAGATGTAATATTGACAACAGCCCTATAGAATTGCTAGAAACAGATTCTCTGGCCTCATAAATATAGGCATAAATAAAAATGTCATGTCTATCTTTCTTAGTTGCAGAGTTATCAAGAAAAATGTTTCATGGCGACCATTTTATACGCCATCTTTATCATAATGGTAAATATAGTAGCAGGAGGACTGGTGATATCTTCAATTAACTTCTCTACCCAGGAAGACATTATCTGAACAATGATTGATGTATTTATTTCAACAATGATTTACTCAGTGTCAGAAATCAAAACAACTAGTGGCCATCTTGAAACTGGCGGCCATATTGAAATTTTGCATAGACATCCAGACTTTTCAAAAGAGGCGGTTAAAATGAGCACTTGTGCCAAATTTCATGCTTGTATCACAAACTAAAGCGTTTTTCTACTTATCTGCTGCACTATCGCACATAACTGTCAGCATATTTGAGAGTGATAACAGTAACACGCTCTTCGATTTTTTATTAAGATGGCCTGGATATGCGCTGTTTAACCTACTCAGCGTATAAAGGTTAATGTATTAAAGACAACACAGAAGTTGCTTTAGACTTTGGTTTCATTCCCGCTTTCCAACTTGCAAAATGTAGGACAGAACATTTCCAGCACTAATTCATTATTCTGATACTGCCTTGCAAATACATTTCATCAGCTTCATTTATCCCAAAATGCTGTGTACAGTACAATATAAATATAAATATAAATATAAATATAAATATATATATATATATATTATTTATATATATATATAATTATAGACAGAATCTGCATACTTACAAAATATATTGCAGCGTGCTAGGCTCACACATTATACACACACACACACACACACACACACACACACATATATATTATATATATGTTATATATATAGATATATATTAATATATATATATAATATATTATATATAGAATATAATATATAGATTCACACTTTACTGTAGGCAAATGAAGAGCTGTGATAAATATCACTTGTAAATTACCTAGCAGTGTGTGTGTGTGTGTGTGTATAAGCGGGAGAGAGTGCATGAAAAACTATTTTTAAGTGAAATATCAAGGTAACTAAAAATTTACAAGGTACAGTGATAATTCCCCCATGTATACGCGCAAGGCACCGTACAAAAATGATAGCGCCCTTGCTAGTTTTGCTGATTCAGTTATACCGGGATTTATTGCAAACAATACCAGTCACGCTATATAATCAATAGCAATTAAAAATTTAATTACTGGGGAAGGTCTCGCTCTCTCTCTCTCTCTCTCTCTCCCTCTACTTTCCCTGGCCCCCGTCCCCAACCCCCGCCCTTCATTATTCACCTTCCAACGACCCTCTTCCTCCCGTCTGGGGAATATTGACCTATCTAACTCGATTCTCATACTGACAGAATTCCCCCTTTCCCGTGAGGTTGAACCTCACATTTTCACAAATTTCTTTTCTTGAAATTAATTGCTCTGCTGGATACTTCCTGTTCGTTTGGAGCATTGTTTTTGTTTGACTGTTTTTCGATATACTGTATATGGCGACGTGTTTTTGTTGAGCTGATTTTGATACGTCTAAGAATAGCTGGCGATTAATTTAATGTCGTATTCACCGTCACTTATTTCGTAAACGCAGTGAAAGTTCAGATTCACGACGCTATTACATGCACGAATTCTTTGTGAACAATTTAATCAGCGTGATTCGAGTCTTACCCTCATGATATTATTTTCTTGCCGACTAAAAATCACTGCACGTATGGGCAAACATTCCAGACAGATGGTGTTTTGACTATAGCCAACAAAAATATTTTAGGGCAAAGCACAAAGGCAGTGAATGTTAGACGCTCGATACATATAGGAAACAACGCCCAACCAACCAACAGTCTCCCCCCTCCCCTTTCCCCAAGGGAGGAGAACAAGCCCCCCCTCACCCGTGGTGACGCCAAAGCTCCCTCCCCGTCTGACACTCCCCAACCCCCAGTAATCTACCACTGCCGTCAGATCCCTTCTCTTCCCAATCCCCCGCTACCTTCATCCCACACTGCCGGTCTGATGAGGGCGGTAACGCCATTGACAACCCCCGCCAACCTCAACCTAGCCAACCCCACAGCGCCAATAGCCAACCCAGAACCCCACACCACACACCACAGCGGTTCTCTCGTCGCCTGGCAGATGGTTGTTGCGCAATCTATTATCGACGAACAATGAAAACTGTTTTTTATCTCCTTTTTAAGTACGAAGTGGGGTTTTAAATGTGGCAACGGAAATGGTGCAGGGGTTCTAGCTTTACTTTTCATATCTTTTATAGAACGTCCTCTATTACAGTCGCTATTTCTTGGGTAAGCGTTCTATTTTGAAACACGTCCATGAATTCTGGGAAAATAAACGGTCTCCTCCACAAATGATAAATAAATCAAGCTTTGCTTGAAGAAAAAAATCGTCCAATAATATTAAAGGAATAAATCATTCGACTATTATTGCTATTTGTATTCATTTGCTGATATTGGAAATACCACAGAATTTTTATCACATGCTATTAATTTCTGTAAGCGTTCATTTAGGTAAAAATACTCCATTAATACTCAAAACGGCAGACTAGCACAGCGCATTATTAATAGGAAACTGCTGGGACGGCATTCTTTCACCGACTTAGCACTGCTAAGAAAAACTCGTGCTGAAGCTCTTTCATACAACGAAACCCACTCCATAACAAAAACTACAAGTTTTTGCCCGACGTGATGTTGAAACCTCGCGGGGGTGACGTGAACAGGATATATCATCGTAACTCATGCTAGCTCTGCTGTAAAACCCGTTTATTGTATACTCAAACCCCGCTGTCTAAAAATACAACCTCGAATAGCGCCGCTTACTTACACCACTGGTAACTTGCATGTTGTTGCCTCATTCATAATGTACAAATGTCTGGTGTTCATCCACGTATGTCAGTAGAATGAAGCGAGGAGCGGCGCTAGAATGAAGGTCGATATACAGAGGATGCATACGTACCATTCTATGTATACACCGCAGTGTGGATTATCAACCTTTAAGAGATGAACGAAGTGAAAGATTGAAGGGACGTAATTTTCACGATCGTTGTACTGCTGAGTTAATCGGCGCTATTTTATTTATGCAGCAATAGGTTTCTAGATTGGATGAGTAAAAAGTAGTCCAATTCATCCTCGCCCCTGTCTGATTAAATTAGCGTTTCATTAAATCCGCATGGAACTTCATAACACTATTGATTCCGCCCTTTACTCTGATTGGCTGGTTTGCCTCGATTCGCGGGTGGCGGGTGAGCGATAGTAACGCGTTTTCGTTTTCATTTTTAAAACCAAATTCGCTTTCTTTTGAATATTTATTCGCCTTTTGCACAGATAAATGATTTATTAGATATTAGATGTTAAATATCTTACGTTATCCACTCGAAATAAGACCGAATCTAATCCTTGAAAATGACAGGCAACTTTAATAATTGCGACAGATCTATTAAACATCTGTTTGGTTGGAGCAGAACTCGGAAAAACGTGTTATCTTATTTCTGGTGTTCAGCACCACGCCAGCAGCACAAAGCGGTGCTGGCTAGCCTCTCTTTGGGTGCTGACTCACCATCAGTGCCACTTGAGTGGGCGCCCCGTACTGTTGTGAATGTTTATTTAGTTGGATATATTCTTCACTCTAATGTAATCCCCAACTATGTATCCGAGTGAAGAAACAGTAAAGTTAGTACCAATACTGCCGTGTCTGAATAAATTGTCATCACAACCAGAAGGCATTTCCTGTTAAATATAATGAATAAATGAAAGCTGCCGACTTTAGTAAATGAATAATGGTGAAGCCTGAGGGGACCTCGTGCGAGGCTAGGAGACATCCGCAGCGGTGCTTGTTCTCGGCGCCCCCACACCCGCGTTCTCTTTCGTGCTCGAACACTACTGAACCCAGAATTTAGTACCGTTTGAATTAATTATAAATCGAGAACGACTTTGTATTCAGGAGACACAATAGGTAGACGGGTGTCGGATTACTGCACGGATTCACAACCTATTCCCGCCGGCGTACAATAACCCCCCCTTCCCCCACTGTAATTTTAATCTTCTGAAACCTAAGTCATGTGTGGGGAGGGGGTTAAGAACAGTTGTGGTTGTGGTTATCAGCGTGGGTTAGGAAATACTCGGTGCAGCAAAAACAGGCCAAACTGGCTGACAACAACCAATTACAGTATTTACTAGTTGTACGAGAAAGGAGACTGAAGCACGAATAGAAATGTTCATTATCTTTGCATAATATTATGATCATCCATTTTTTATCATACGCTTGTTGTTAGAATATATTTAACAAAACTGTTTTCTTTCTTCTTAATAAATCTAATGATCAATATAAGTAATTGCATATCATTTACCTTTCATATTATAGAGAATAATCTCAAACAATCATTATGTGAAAGGAAAACATATTCTTAAAAAGGGACTTTATTCACCATCAATTTAACTGGATCCCTTTATCAATAAATGTATCTATACACCCCAATTAGAATGCGTTTCAGTGTATATCCTTTGTGTAAACATGCTGAATGTTAGTGAATAGGAACACTTGGAGCCGTTACCATGCCAACGGGGTGTATTTCAGACCATCAATTTTCTTCCCCTACCTCCCCCTATGTCTGATACGTCCCTCACGTCGATTGGTTAGGTGGCGTGACACTCGCTTGCTGATTGGTCAGGTGACTGGGAACCCGGGCGGGGATTGGTCAGGTGGTGATGATAGTGACTGGGGATTGGCTGTATGTAATGGTGCAGCTGGTTCAAGCTGGGGGACGGCTTGGGGCTGCTCCACAGAGATTGGGGTTTTTGGGGGTTGGGGTGATACAGCAAACCGGGGAACCTTCTCCAACCTACTCATGGCCTGTAGACCTGGACTTGCCTCAACACAGGTTACAGGAGTACCACTGGTTGTCGTCATTGTACCACGCATTATACTTATTGTACCGGTACTTAATTACATAGTGAACGTTTGGACTTAGCTTCCGGGGAATTATCAGCGACTAAACTTGGCTATTAACCAACTCAACCATCTGCGACGCCATCTTTAAACCCAGCTTCACCAGGGGAAGGGCAAGGCATCAACTGTAAATGGTGAGTGAATTCACGCACTCACGGTTCAATGATTGGTTCATACAACCTTTACCCCGGGTTTTTTTTCTTCATTTCGATGACTAAATCCAATGGTCGTGGCGATTTCTTTCTGTTTAATATGAGTGTGTGTGTGTTGTGAGCGGCACATACTTCATCGATTCGGTGTTGAGTGCTGAGCGTTGAAGCACGCTACTACGTATTTAAAAACAGGAAACAAAGAATAGTGAGAGAAGTGGTGTTGTGATGTGGTGGTGGCTCGCCTACGTTGGCTGGACGCATTAAGCAGTTTCGTTTTTTCGTGCAAACGCACTGCTGTGACGTGTGTTGAAATAGTAAATGATGATCCAGCATCGAATTTTATTATATAATAATAATAAAAATTGCTTTGGGGATACTTGAGCGTAGTAGTGGGCGTGAGTGATGTGACTGTTTATTTGTTTATAGTTCGGTATTTTCAAGCGATGATTACAGCGATTGGATGTAATTGTAAACAGTGTTTTTACTGAAGAAACCAGGTAAATATTCTTAGTTGGTTGTTGGATTTCAATTGTGTATGTGATTGATATTGTTTGAGAATTCGCAATACACAACGCAACAAATGTGTTTTGTATTATATTCGTGCTTATTGTAAGGAATTTGTGTTTTTTTTTTTAATAACCGCCATTTTTGCCGACATCGTGTGCTTTCTGTCAACGAACTCGTTATCAGGTATTACGATGTTTCGGCGAATGTTATACATTACCACATAAACATTGATTATACGTACTATCAAACAGATACTCCAACAGTGATTGTAAGTGAATGTATTCCAGTCAACCCAATTTTTGATAATCGTTATTGCATAAATCGCTGCAAATATTGTTGATAATGATTAGACATTGGATATAATTAGCATCGCATAAGTGTTATACTGCTTTTCATGACTATTCAAATATAGCGAAGACATTGACAGTGACTGAATAATTCAGGACTTTCATGTGTAAACCTTGGGAATGTTCACATGTTTATAAATAAAGTAAACAAACACGTTCATGTTTATTTTACGATGGGTTATGTTGATGTGTTTGCGATCCATCCACTCACACAATACCAGTGGAGTCGCATATGCGAATGTGAAGTAGCCTTCTACTCGTACACATGCGCGCCCGCGAGTGCTCGCTTACTAACACACACACACACATGTATATACAAATACATGTTATTTATGTTATTGTTTAGAGGGATGACTACCTATATATTCTCATATACTACTGCATTAGTATTATATAATGTGTGAATGGGTGTATTAAGACGCGTTAACATAAGCAGTATATATATATATAATATATAGTATAATATATATATATATCTATATATATATATATATATATAGATATATAATAATATATATATATATATATATATATATATCTATATATATATATATATATATATATATATAATATATAACATATATATATATATATATATCTTATATAAGATTATATCTATATAACTTATAGACCAATTTTCTTAATATGGGGTGGCTCCGTAGAAAACAAACTATAATATGATGAGAGAGAGAGAGAGAGAGAGAGAGAGCAGGCGTTGAGAGAGAATAGTTGTTTTGGCAATGTCTCTCTCTCTCTCTCTCTCTCTCTCTCTCTCTCTCTCTATCTCTCTCTCTCTCTCTCGTGCGTGTACGGGGGAAAATAACCTCTTGAACATTAGTCGAATTATTTTTGCCAACTTTTACTTCCTTTAGTTTGTCACAGATTAGTGTTAAATTAAACAGAACCGTTTTTATTGGCAAGTTGCTTACGTGGAAGTGTAAGTAGGTACAGATGAAGAGAACCTGCAGGAAACACTGTCCTTTCTTCTCTATAAATTTTTTTGTTACTTCAAGCTTTTTATTGTACTTAATGTAGGAGTTTTAAGCTGAAACTTTTGTTTTAGTGATATGGCTGTGTTCAGTTTACCAGAGAACTTCCATTTCCTTAGGAATTCAACCCTCTGGGTGGTCCTTTCGGTTGGGTTTTGAGCTAGGATGTGCCAGTGCGAGCCCTTGCTTGCTCTTGGACATGAGACGTTGAAAGGATTAGGAGACCTGTGAATTCTGACTTTTAAATCCTATATTTATTGGCAGTGTCCCTTTTGTTGTGCAGTTATTTAAGTAGTTTTAGTTTATCTGGTAATAGAGATGAAAAGATATTATAGTCTGTGAAATCCAAGTATGAATTATGTGGAGAAATATATCAAATTCCATCATGTTGGTCAGTCCAGAATCGTGACGTTTGGTTGTAGGCTTTACATCCCAGGAGGGGGGAGGGGTTGGGTGGGACAAGGTCTGAAGTAATTTGGGTGAAATCCCACAGACTAACGTTTTACCCATGTACCCCTGAATTTGTTGGCAATGAACCACCTTAAGGGTTGGGGTTCTTTATGGGAAATGTTGGTGTGCCTCTAACGAAACCTGATCTGCATTTCATCTTTTCATTCAGTAATGTGAAAGCCAGCATTTGGGATTTAATTCGTTCATCAAACCACTCTTAAAGGCCCGTGGCTCTTGCGTTGTGAATAATTTACTCTAGTTGCAAACTCAGTCAGACCTTGGTTACGTAGGCGGGATAAGTGAAGAACCTATACTTCACTGTATTTCCAAGTTATCAGTGACCACCAAACTTTGTAAGTCCTCGACCCCCCTTGTGGAAATGTTGGTTCCTCAATGATCCCTAGGCATATAAAGAAAAGCAAAAACGTTCATAGTTTTATTTAAGGGTATTCAGACTTTAGATTATTTTAAATCATAGAACCTAATCAGAGTGAAGAGAATGCAGGCCAATTCCTCCACGTGGGGGAGGATGTTGAAACGGTCCAATATCTTATTGCCTGCTAAAGATCGCTAGCCTTACAACTGAGGTGTGCTGGATTTTGGAACTGTCTGACCCAAGGACAGCACTGTGGTGGCATGCACTAGGGTGAAGAACACTGGACAGAAGCCCCTTCCCAAAAGACTTGCTGACAATGACAAGGCCTACATTTATGGGCGAGAAACATACATATATATATATATATATATATATATATATATATATATATATATATAAACTCATTAGTGTGTGTGTGTGGAGCTAATAATGGCTCATTGGTTAATGACTCTCCCACCAAGACAGTTCATGGGAGAGCACCCACTACAATTGCTGACTATACCAGGTCTGTATTGTATATATATATATATATATATATATATATATAATATATATATATATATATATATATGTATAATAAAGTATATAAGGCTTATTAAAACACTGGTTTAAAGCTAAGGACTATATTTCGGTGGACTGACTCCCACCCTTATCAAGTAGTGAATGACAGAAATGTTCCATTTATGAAATATATAGCGGGAGATATGCCCTTAGGTGATGCCTGGGGTCACCGCTAAGCTAACGTTGGTTCTGTTTATTTGTCTTAATCCTATTCATCGTTGCCCTAAGGAAAATATTGTCTATATGGTCAGAATCCCAGGCTCTATCAGAAGGGTTGCTCCTATTATATTGTTGTTTTATTAGTGAAAATTCTACCATCTGACATTTGTATCAACAGCTGCTCTTGTGTAAAATTCTGGACGAGTTCCAGTCCATGGTATGGTTCTTGTTATTTATATAATAGAAAATTGCCGAACTATGTTGTCAATATCTAACTGGGCGCTTATGTTGAGTTAATCTTTCCGAGAGAGATTTTCCTGTGAATCCATAGTATGACTTAACACAATCCCCTATTTCCCGTTGCTGAATAACCGCTGGTTCCATGCAATGTAAAAACACCATGCAAACAAACCAACTCCTACATCTTTAGAAACTGGTTTCTGCTGAACGTTAATTAAGGCTTTCCCCAAAGTATTCGGATAAGTAAAAATGAAAGGGTTGGGTTGGGCTAAGGTTTGTGTGATCTCTAGTAAATTATCCACATAAGGGATTATGATTTT
This sequence comes from Macrobrachium nipponense, assembly GCF_015104395.2. NCBI lineage: Eukaryota > Metazoa > Arthropoda > Malacostraca > Decapoda > Palaemonidae > Macrobrachium > Macrobrachium nipponense. The sequence goes on along the minus strand of NC_087219.1, from coordinate 52,385,373 downwards.
GTTTGTGTATTTTTCCTTCCCTTTGTTTTCTCTGGGTTTATAAAAAGTGCTCTTTGCTTTATGTATGGCTTTTTCTATTATGCATTTGGGATATCTACTCTGAACCGTTTGACCAATCTAGACAAAATTTGGCATACGGCCACCATTGGACCCAACTTAGCTAATAGGGTAGGTTTCAAACCAGTACCCCAACCACATCCCCCTTACCTTCGTAACTTAGTAGTAAATAAACTACAGGTTTATCATACTTCATTTCATGTACTTGAGACCATAGAAATATGTTATTGAAAATGCTTTTCAGTCACCACAGCAATACTTGGATAAAAGGGACAATCACCACAGTAATACCTGGATAAAAGGAACGGTCATCATAGTAATACCTTGATAAAAGGGACAGTCACCACAGTAATAACTGATAAATGGAACAGACAGTACAATAATAACTGAACAAAAAGACAGTCATCACTGTAATACCTAGTTAAAGAGACAGCATAGTAATATCTGGATTAAAAGGTACTGTGTCACCACAGTAATTCCAATAAAAAAGGGACAGACAGTACAGTAATTCCTGGTTAAAGGTGAGAGACAGTGCAATAATACCTGGTTAAAAGTGTCAGACAATACAGTAATACCTGGATGAAAGGGACATTCACCATAGTAATACCTGGATGAAAGGGACAGTCACCATAGTACATAATACCTTTATGAAAGGGGCCTTCACCACAGTAATACCTGGATGAAGGGTTGCCACAGTATTACCTGGATAAAAGGGATAGTCAACACAGTAGTACCTGATTAAAGGGGACAGACAGCATAGTTTTAGTGGATAAAAGGGTCAGCTACCACAGTAATACCTGGTTAAAGGTAACAGACAGTGTAATAATGCCTGGTTAAAGGTGTCAGACAGCATAGTAGCACCTGGATAAAAGGGACAGCCATCACAGTAATACCTGTCAGTTCTCCCACGCTTTTCTCAAATGGTGGCTGTTTGCATGAAAACAGTAGAACTGTCAGTCAGCCCATCAACACAAACCCCTCCCCCTCTCACTTCCCTCTTCCCTACACCTTTCCCTTTCTCTTCCCTTTCCCTTACACCTTTCCCTTCCCTTCTCTCCCCTACACTTTCCCTTCCCCCTCCCTCTTCCCTGCCCTTCCCTTTTTCCCTTCCACAACTCAGACTGTCATTCAAAATTTTCCCAGGCAGTGCCAGGTTGGTCGGTTAATATATATGAATATTTATATATGTGTGTGATCAGTTTCCTGTCAGTAAGAGTTTTCTATTGTTATTGAGAAAGAAATACTTCCATTAGGGTTGAGCGATGCATGGAATACATGTAATTAACAATTTCAGACAATTTTTTATGTTAATGTATAACCAATACATTTATTATTGAAGTTTCATAGGAATCTCAATAATTGGTTTTGTTCCTCATTACATCTTCATCCCTACAGACAAATGTGCAACTTACCTTTTTATCTGTTTGGTTATGAACAATAGCATATTTTGAAGTTGCAACAAATTTCTATTGTTAACTATGTGTATTTTGTACTGTATACAAATTTCAGTATTTGCACATACAAATGTGAAAAGACCCGATGACCTATCAATACTTTGACTCATGCTGAAAGCCACAAAGATTTAACCCAAAATTGTTGGTTTGTCCACTGATACAAATCGGGATGTGTGCTATGAATTCAAGAGATTCAGTATTTAATTTGCATTAAAATGACGAATTTAAAACAGTGCTTAAACTTTTGTTTCCACAAATCTGCTCATCATCAACGCTAATGCTTTACTATTAAGTTGGCTTTGTCTGTCCATCCGCACTTTTTATGTCCGCCCTCAGATCTTAAAAACTATCGAGGCTAGAGGGCTGCAAATTGGTAGGTTGTAGAGATGTATCCTCATCTGCATCTGCGGATTATCCGTATTTTTTATAAATCCGCATCCGCCATGGCAATTTCTTAACATCTGCTTCCATATCCGCATCCACGTTAGCATTGCGAGTAACATCCGCTACCGCATCCGTTTCTGCAAATGCAGTTTCAGACATCCGAAACATCTCTACTACTATGTTGATAATCTAACCTCCAATCATCGCACATATCAAATTGCAGCTCTCTAGCCTCGGTAGTTTTTGTTTTATTCAAGGTTAAAGTTAGCCATGATCGTGCATCTGGCACCGCTGTACGTGCCAACAACACAAGTCACCACCGGGTTGTGGCTGAGAGTTTCATATGGTGTTATACGCTATACAGAAACCTCTATTACGTTCAAGGAACTTCTATCTTATTTGCTCCTTAATTAAGGGGTGAGGTGTGAAATGAGGGAACTCTGCTCTCCTCAGTCATATACCTGTTTCCTGAATTCTCATGTGGTGTTAATGTTCATGTATGATCCTCCCCCCCCTTTTTTTTTTTTAATATCAGTACCTTCTTACCACGTTCTTTGTCTTGTGCCTTCCGTATCTACTGTTTCTCTGACTCACTGTTCTTCATCACTCATCACATGTCCATACCATCTGAATAATCCACATCATACTAAGTTATTTTGTGGTTTTAGAGAATATCCAGTGGGGAAACCAAAGTGGATTTGTCAGGCGCTAGTGATGTTAAAAGGCTTCAGCTGCTATTTTGTATTTTGAGCAGATTTGACCCTTCCTGTTGGTGCTATACGCTCATTGCTCATTAGGTTTCCCCCACCCGTAACTTATAGATATAGTGGGTGGTTTGCTCACAATGATGACCAAAAGTGCATCAAAACACAAGAAAAGGAATTCAAGAGAATGTATATGGCTCCTGTATGAGATGATTGTTGTCTGGTATCTGATGAGTTCTCTGAAACATCAGCTGTATGTGGCTGGAGTAGGAACTGCTTACAATGAATGTTGATATCTGTATAGAGTTGATTGATACCTGCATAGAGCTAAGTTAAGTATATGTTAGTTTTACCAGATCACCGAGCTGATTGACAGCTCTCCTAGGGCTGAGCTGAAGGATTAGATATTTGTTACATGGCTAGGAACCAATTGGTTTCGTAGCAACAGGACCTTCAGCTTATTGTGGGATCCGAACCACATTATATCAAGAAATGAATTTCTATCACCAGAAATAAATTCCTCTGATTCCTCGTTGGCCAAGTGGAAAATCGAACTTTGGACCACCAGTTTGGTAAGCGAGCACAAAAACCACCTGTCCAACGAGGAACTCTCATAGACCTGCTGCTCACAGATACAGATGTTTTAATACCTGCATACGCAGACAAGAAAAGCATTATTACAGTTAGCTAGATGCTGCACCTGCGACACGTGACAATATTCATATGGTCCGATATGGCAAATTTGGCTGGAATTTTATTTACCATTTGTTTGGTAAAACTTTTATCCATTTGACTAAAGGATTTTACACCAAGTTATATTGTGCAGCCTTCTTTCAGCCTAATCCTTTCTAATTCTTTATTGGTCATATTTCTCGTTTTTAATTATAGACAATGCACTAGGTCTTGTTGACATGTCTCTTAAGTTTCTTGTAAGGAGTTTGCCATTATACATAACTGTATTTATTATAAGATGTTTTCCTGCAATACTGTTGATACCAGAACTTTTACTTCATCACTGATGCACTGTTCAGTCTGTAGCCAAGAGGGGTGATTACTATAAACAGGTCAGGTGCTCTTCCCCAACTATCAGTATGACCAAGTGTTTCTTGATTCCTGTTCTGACTAGTGTTGTACTTTCTCAGGAAATAAGAGAATTTTAACAGAGCTCTTGATGATTTCAAGACTAAGTTAGGTTTTTGTTAGAGGGTTCTGGCATCCAAACTCTGTTTGTTATTCCTGTGTATATTGAGTTTAGTTTTGTTCCATTATTCTTTCTGTACATGCACTTGTTAACCCGATTTCATTAATGTACTTTGGAGATATGGCTTTCTACCCTGCTCCTAAAATTTTTCATGGTTGCCCTTTTTTGAACATCAGTTAATAATTACTACAATTGTTGTGATCTCCTAGGTATCATATTGATTTCCTTCCTGTACCGATATTCTCTTTCACTCTGGGAGAAACCAGAAAACTATGGTTCAGAAAGATGGCTAAACAATTTAGATTGTCTCCATTCATTGGTTAAATACACAACTCAGAAAAATTTGGGTACTACAGCACAAAAGAGTTTCACATTTTAGAAAGATTGATGGTGTGGAAGGATTAGATTTTGGATTTTGCCTTTGATTTAATGTCAAATAGTGTTGACTTCTCCGAGCTGTGAATAAGGTCTTCATGCAGTGAAAAATTGCCATTTCAAAGATTAGAAAAATTCAAAAATTGAGTGCCATCTCATATATATAGCGAGATGCCACTGATCTTAGACATCTGAGAACAGACAACGAAATTCAAGAGAAAAAGTGATGTAGACCTTTCACAAGAAGAGACCAGACAAATGGCCACATGTGCTTTAGTAGTGGGGAAGTGTCCTGTGAATGTCAGGTTAAAATAGAAATTAGGTCTGCGCTCAGACAAATCTTTTATCATAGAAGACAATGGTGTTAGAGGATGGTTAGCTGCTTGATTTGGTCTTTAACTCCAGTATGAAGTATTTGATCCCTTTTTTGTTGCAATTATGACCGGAAAAGCTTCCCTACATCAAGACTGTTCTTGGGGGATACTTTCATTGTATGTTGTATTTACTCAGGGTTCATTGAAGGTAGATAATACTAGAGGCAGTCGCGAAGAGGAAAGTAGTATATAAGCGAAACTTGAATTTGGTGAGTTCAATTTCATAAGTACTGGTGACAGGTGTTTCTGTTTACTACACTTGCGTGCAACATTTTCTGCAGCAAAGTCGTTTACTGAAGCAATTGAGCGTAAGTGGCTGTTGAAAAAAAAAAACCGTTTCGTTTTCAGCTTAAATTAAAAGGCATTTAACAAACGTATTTCATTAGAGAATTGCTGAAACAGCACATTTTCAATTCAGTGGCCAGCCAGGGTGATGGATTGCTCTGAGGTGTTAGTCTGATAGAGTTACGTTTTTTCTTTCTTTCTGTGTCACGAGCAGTTTAGCCATTAATGTGTAGTATTCTCTCATCTCGGTTTTCGAATATTCTTTGGATTGGTGGTTTATTTTTTTTCTGGAGGGAGAAGCATTTATAGGAAAGAAGTCTTCTAGGCAGGGATAACGTTTTGATTTTGGTCTCTGGGTTTGATTCACTCGTCAGTAAAAAGCGAATACCATCAGCATTCATTGAAGAGACTTCAATGCAGATAGCTCGTAAGAAAAGCGTATGGAAGTTTTCACTTCTCAAACCTAATTGCTGGCATTAGCTTTTCAGAAGTGTCGAGCCTTGTACTTGCTTTTTGTCATTAATAACAAACTTCACTTGACATACATCTAGGGCATTCCTTAACTGATTGTTGTGCAAAACTTGTTCAATTAATTTTGTTAAACTGTAATGTGATGTGAGGAGTTTTTTTTTTATTTCGTAGTAATGTTTGATATTTGCTTTCTCGTGTGGCAATATTATTCTCTCTCTCTCTCTCTCTCTCTCTCTCTCTCTCCTCTCCTCTCTCTTCTCTCTCGCTCTCTCTCTCTCTCCTCTCTCTCTCTCTCTCTCTCTCTCTCCTCTCTCTCTCATTTATTTCCGTTTTGTTTGTTTTTCGCCGTTCCTTCCCCTCGGTTTTGTGTAATTTCACCCTTGCGTTATCTTGCTTCTGCATTATTTAATTGGTTATGTGTGATTGTGCTTTCTATTTTCGATTCCGCTTCAATGTAGGTAATTCAGATGCATTCTCTTTCTATTTTTATGTTTTTTTAATTCTCTTTGCTTCTGTAAGATCCTACTTACTCTCCAAAGGTAGTTAGAATTGGCAGCCCAGTGCTTCGTCCAGTCCAGCCCTATTAAAGAAAAGAAACGCAAAAAAAAAAAAAAAAAAAAAAAAAAAAAGCAACGGAGACAATACAAGGCAACAAAAAAAGCAACAGAGACAATACAAGGCAAAAAAAAACAAACAAACAAACAAACAAACAAACCAGACAGGCAGAAGAAAAACAACAGACCGACAGAGAGAAGTGGAAGGAAAAGAGAGATTTACTTTAGGAAGGAGCTCTACCCTACCTCTCGAAAGATGTAAATGTTATGAGTTAGAAAATGGAAGAGTTTCACAGCTGGCTGTAGAGAGGAGAGGTCACGAAAGTACACAGTCCTATAGTTATTGACTTTCATGCCAGGCAAGATGGAGTGGATACCCAACCCTCCTGAGAGAATGAAGTACTCTCTTGGATTTCATTGAAGTAGTGAATGTAATTGCACCTTTGCAGAAGAATTAGAAGCCCACCTTATAGCAGATACAATCAAGATGGCGAGAAAGGTCAATGCAGTCATTTGTTTTGCAAGCTTCCTTTGGTTTGTCCCTGTTGAGTAGGAAGATTAAATATGAAAGCTGTATTCAACACAAGGGTGAATAAGGCCAGCAATTGTTTTAATAATTACCATGAGGAAAGACCTTCCATCATTTTGATAAAACTCCAAACAGATTTTTGAACTGTGATCTTATCAAGTTAGAAACACTCCGAATGTTCAAGATATTGATGATCGATAGTAGTTCAAAATATCTTTCTCAGGAACTGTTCCCAATAAAACAACTTGATGAAATAGGAGGCACTGTTAAAATCCTTAGAGGTGACAAGTTCCATCCCCAAAGATTCTTGAAAGTCCTGCAAAGATGACCCAAAATAGAGCGAGATAGAGAGGGCTTCCCCTAGGACTTCTTACCTTTTGGTACCCATATTAATGATCTGTGAAAGAAGAGATTGAAGGCTGGCATTGAATATTCAGTGACGGATTGAAGTAGTAAGTTGACAGTAGAGAGTTAAAGAAGTCATCTTCTTATGAGGTTAGCTGGACTGTTAATATTTCCATATGAAGGAATATTTGCGAGCTTTTCCAATTTGACATAATTGGAGGAAAATCACAGTACTCGGTTTGACTTACAAAACTGAGTCATTATATAAGCATACACTTTCGACCAGACACCTTGATAACCTGTTAAAGATTCAAGAAACACAATGTCGAAAGTGGATGTTTTTGGGGAGAGTACAAGATTCAAGAAGGGAGTATTCTGAGGATCAGCAGTGTCAGAATCGCAGAGAAAAGACTTGGCTGGGCAATGGGAGCCAGTGAGTGAAGCCATTCACTTAAAAAAAAATCACGTATAGCTTTATCAGGCTGCAAAATGAGAAAATTAGGCTTAAAGAAAATGTAAATAAAATTAGTGCAAATCACGAGATGATGTTTGTGGCTCTGCTCACCAAATCAGTTTACTGAGAAGCAGGAGTTTAGAAGACAAATGCCTCTACATTGAAGGTCATACACCTCTCACATTAGGTGCCATGAGGTCAGGGTTTGTTACTAAAGTAAAAAAAAACCTCCTTGTGAAAAATCAAAGGGAGTGTTTTGTATGGTTGTGTGGAGGAAATTGGCAGAGAGGCAAGATGTGATTAACCAAGACAGGAGAGTGGCCAAAAAACCCTGGGTGCTAAGAAGTTTTTATGTAATTCAAAGAGTTTGAGGTAAATGAAGAATAAATGTTATCTTGAAGCTGTGATAGTAGTAGTAATAGTCGTGGCAACTGGTTCATACATTAAAATTGTGAACTTGTTCCATGATATGGAGAAAATATTCAGCATCCTACACTTAATTCAATTGTCATGTCCAGCACTGCTTTACTTCTACAACTATTGTGCAACCGAGCTTTACTGCTTATGGTCTGCTTGAACTTATGCAATCTACTATGCCTCTTCATGCACCTCCACCACCTCTCTGACTTGACTTTCCATCTCTAGATCTAGACTTCAGTCTGGGCACTGCATGATTGTAAAGAAAGTATTGTGAAAGGTCAGAGGGTAGTGACACTGGTGGAGAGGAACGAGAAGACCCTTAATATCAGACAGGAACTACACACAAACACCACGAACAGAAAACAGTGATTGATGGAGCCTTTATAACTAGTGTTTAGAAGTGCTCATAACCATTAGGATCATTTGTTGGATGAGCGCCTCAGTGGCGTGGTTGGTTTGGTGTTTGCTTCTCACCTCGGTGGTCGCTGGTTCGATATTCGGCCATTCCATTGAGGAGTGAGAAAGGTGTATTTCTGGTGATAGAAGTTCACTCTCGATGTGTTCGGAAGTCACGTAAAGCCGTTGGTCCCGTTGCTGAATAACCACTGGTTCCATGCTATGTAAAAACACCATACAAACAAACAAAACATTTGTTGGATGTTAAACAGTCTATTCTGTCTCAAAAGTAGCAGAAGAGATGAGGGTCTTGTTTCCCCTAGCAGCAGTGTGGGTAGAAGAGAAGCATTCTGAGGCAAACAAGTATTAGTAGCATTTTGAAGAAGAAATCTGAGGCTTGCAGCATCGTAGACAGGAGTTTCGTTTCAAGATCCACAGAGTGGACTGTAGGAGAGCTTAATTGAATGAACCACAGAGGCCAACGTTGAAGTAAATAAAGACCATGAAAAAATAATAAAGGAACGTTAAACATTGTTGGATAGACTGGCTTTTGGGAGAATAGGGGAAGACTGTAGTAGGTAGAGGCCAAGTGGCGTTGAACAGGGAGTATATTAGAGGTAAGATCTCGAATGTCATAGAGGTAGTGGGGAAAAGAGATAACTTCCTTGGGGCTAAGGCTTTGTTTTATGCTTTTTCTTTATCAGTTGTATGATTATGTGAAAGAAATGCTGACAGGAGGGAGACCCTGATGCCCTTATTTATCCAGTTGGACGAAAGTGGAACAAGGAAAGAGTGAGGTCTACTCAGATTAATTTAATTTATGGTTAGCCATTTTATCCCTGTCTTTTTTTTCGGTAGTGTATCGGTTATATCTTCTGAATTGTCTTTTTACATAGAAGACCTTTGTGAAGTTTTATATTTGGAAAATTGTTGCAGATCATCTGGTTTCTCTATAATTCCTCTTCTAAAACTTAGGTTTGTTCTGTCCACTCAGATGAAGGGATATTGTATGATATTTGACTCGTCTGTTGTTTTTACATATAACGTATCCTTTCATTTAACGTCAGATAATTTTTTTTTTTCGCTAAGTTCCATTTTCCCTTGGCTTCGTTTTACAGTACTATTAGAGTAAGCAGGTGCACCTGATTGCGGCCCCCGTGTGAAAACATAATTAGGATTCATTCTTTCCAGGTGAGGGAAAACACCTGTTACTCGGCATGTGTTAAAACTGTTTTTTTTTGTGTGTGTTTGTTCTCTTCATAATATGAGTTAAACGACCCCTTTCAAAATGAGCGCATATTCTCATAAATTTTGATGTTACCAAAGTTACCACGTTCATTTATTTTGAATACTCATGAATTCAATCGACAACTGTTTACTTTCATTGTTTGGGATCTGCCAAAAAAGAGTTTTCTTACTTTAGTTTCTATGAGAGTTGATTCTTTTATCTCCTGTTGTTGCGAACCTATTTTATAGAAAAACTCTACATTTACCATTTAGTTTTAATAATGCATTATTATTATTAAAAGGATGTTTGACGCCCTTTACTTCTGGATTTTTCAAGATTTGCAGTGAAGCGTAACTTTGTATTTTGTTTGTTGAAACTCTTTCCTAGTCCATCTGGTCTTGAGAGAAGGCCTATCAGTCATTCGTTATCCTATTCCACTGCTCCACCAGCATCTCCACATATCTGTTAAAAATCACTCTAGTTTACTCTGAAGGAAAAAGGTTCTCTCACATATTCATTTAATGGATCTCGTCCATTGGTGGGAAAAGTTCACATCTTCAGGATATTCAGCTTCCCTCCTTTCCCTGGGTCTCCTTTCTCTGTCTTTTAGTGAAACGGTTTCCCTTCTTCAGCTAATGAATACACCCTTTTAGTATGTATGAAACGTGAGTAAATGTATGTGTTGCCTGTGTGTGTTCTAGTATGAAAGCCTTTGCCTCTGTGCAGTCTTATTTAATTTTAATTTATTTTTTTATAATACTGAATGACCTATTTGGTCCCAGTTCCTGGCCTTTGGCCTAGACCTGGCATTTTATCTGATCCTTCGGGCCAGCCCTATGAGAGATGAAAGTCAGCTCAGTGGTCTGGTTAAACTATTTTTATAATCATAATCCCTTCTTCAGCTCTATTGCAGAGCTGTTTCTGTTCCTAGGGTACCACACCCTTGATCCTCCAACCACTGCCCTCCAAGCAAATCCTTGTCTTTCCTATATTCTAAACAATTAAGGTCATTAGGGTTGTGGTATCTTTGAAGATCAGCAAGGCGCTCAGTTGGGATTATATTACTGCAGGATTCCTCAAGGAATGATTTGATATTAACTTGCCCTTGTGCTTTGCCAGATTTTATGTTTATTTGTTCAGTTCTGCTCTTACTCCTCCTCATGAAAGTATGTATTAGTTCAAGCCATTCTAAAGGTAAATGATTTCTTAAATAGATCCACCATCTATTATACTGATAGTTACTGTATGTCTTGTAAATTTCCTGCAACCACTTCGTAAACAAGATTATCTGCTCAAACGACCCGAGTTCAACTCTTCTTTAGCACCACTGGTATGGCTTTTGCAGGACAAGATCCACCGGAGACCTTTGTTATTAGACATTTTTATCTTCACCCACCTCTGGAAAATTTCGTTGTTGCTTTACTCCTTGTCAGTGAATTCAGCACAATGGTAGACTTTTTTTATTTTTCTAGTGTCAAAGAGCTTTGTATTTGTTCTTGGCACCACAGGGTTTTGCTTATTTATCTTATCCTGTGGTATACCAAGGGTTCTAGTCTTTCACCTTCTCTGTTTCTTCTCCACATCATAGATAGACTATTTTCATTGTGTGCGTGTTGTTTTCATTGTTTTGTTAATGACTGAACCTTCCATCCAAATTTCTTCTGATACTGCCCAGCTGTCTTCTGTTGATCACAGCTAACCTAAATTCTTGAGAGCACGTCTGAATAAAGATCAGTCTTACTCAGGTTTTCTGTCTCTTGTCTTTTCTCCTTCCAGTTCCTTTATTTTCTTTCTTATATCCTATTCATACTTCTTTCTTATTAAACTCATTTGTCTTGATTAAATGTGTTTCACTTTTTTAACCTTTCCATTAACTGCCATCTTATTTTGAAACTTACAGTATGACCTTGAATTTTACTTTACTGAAATCAAGTATTATGAGTGGGCCAGATATGAAGTCTCTGTCATATGGCCCAGTTTAAATTTCTATTTTTCCTTTGATCTCTTAGTTTGTTTCACATATGCATTATGCATGCGAGACATGAAATCTATATTGAGTATAGTTCACAGGTTATAGTCTTGTAAGAATGACCTTGACCTCATTCTGCACAAAAGCATCACCAGTTGGTTATGCATGCCTAAAGTTTCCCATTGGACGAGTGGACTTCGCGCTCAGCTACCGATCTGGTGGTCCGAGTTCGATTCTCGGCTTGGCCAACGCGAAATTAGAGGAATTTATTTCTGGTGATAGAAATTCATTTCTCGATGTAATGTGGTTCGGATCCCACAATAAGCTGTAGGTCCCGTTGCTAGGTAACCAAATGGTTCCTAGCCACATAAAAATATCTAATCCTTCGGGCCAGCCCTAGGAGAGCAGTTAATCAGCTCAGTGGTCTGGTTAAACTAAGATATATTTATGCATGCCTAATATGTGGCCTTTATCTCATATAGTAGTTGAACATAATTATGGCTCAAGTCAGATTTCCACTAGAATCCGACCCGTAAGTTCGACTTTGACTTCCCTCTTCATACTGGCACCATTAGTCTGTTCAAAATTTGTTCCAGATTGAATTATTACTTTACCTTTGACCTTTTAGGTATGATCTTGACCTGGAGTTCATTCTGCACATTGACTTTGGTATTAGATTACCAACAGTGTATATATATATATATATATATGATATATATATATATATATATATATATATATATATATATATGACCTCTTTTTAAATATTACAAGAGTTATAGCTAAAGAAAGGTACTTGTATCACTGCCCTTGCTGTATGCATTGGAAGCAATTTCCTGTGAAAAGGTGCATCTGTTATCAGTTTGAAACTAGCTAAGGTACACCATTTTGGATCCATTTTGGAATTTTCTTATATATAATAATAATAATTATAATAATAAAACGGGCCCATAAAATGCTAAAATATAGAAAGTAAGTACTATATTTCAGAGACTGCTGTCTCTCTCTTCAGATAGGTAATGAATGAGAAAAGTTACAGAAAAGTCAGTATTTATACCATGAGATCCATCCACAGGAAAGCCGTTAAACTAGGTCACCCCTGTCGATAATTTCTCTTTAATCTTCTTAACCATTGGCTGAAGGAAGATTTTATCTATGATATCTGAATCCCAGGCGCCCTTTGAGATGTTCATTACCTGTTTTTGTTTAATCAAGGCTGACTATCATCTGGCTTTTGTACTGACATTTGCTGCTATAAATTATATGTGACAAATTCCAGTTTATTCTGTGGTTATGGTTATTTATATGGTTAAATATAGCTGAGCTCTGTTGTCCATACCCAACTAACTGTTTATTTGTATTAATCTCTGGGGAAGTGATTTTCCAGTAACACCGATGTAAGATTGGCCACAGTCCTTGCATGGGATTGCGTAGACTTTTGTGTCTTTGGGGATTGGCTTTTGTTGGACGTTAATCAGGGATTTGGCTAGGGTATTTGTGTAAATAAAGGCACAAGGGTTAGATTTTCCAAGAGTCTGTGTCAGTCTTAATCCTGGCCAGGTGGGGATTTTTATTTTATTGTTCGGTGTCTCTCTGGTTGTGTCTTGAGGGGCTCCTCCTATTAGATGAAATTCTGTTGTAACAGAAAATTTTTACCAGACACACACACATATATATATGTATATATATATATATATATATTATATATATATATATATATATACATATACATATAGTTTTGGAATGTACAGCCTCACAAGCGAAGGTTTTGATTTTTATTTAATGTTGGTCTGGTTCACTACTCTAGCACTAAGTTGAGAATTGCTAGCAAGAATTCTTATCTCATTTTACATACCTGGGCTCTTTGCAAGTGGTCAAGACTGCACCTCCCTCTGACTCCTGTGTCTGTTGAAATAACTTTACTATGTGATGAATTGAATATGTTTACTATGGGTTCCACAATATTTTACCATGGCACAACTGTGGATTATTAATCTCGTGTGAAACTTTCCTAGATGTCTTCGAACTTGGAGTTACTGATTCTCTCAGACTCCAACTTAAACTTGATCTTTCACACAAATGTCTATTATTATTTTTATTTTAGTAGATGAAACCTATTCACATGGAAGAAGCACACTGGGTTCATTGACTTGAAATTTAAGCTTCCTAAGACTTGATTTTAACCTTCCACTGCAGACCCTGCGCTGCAGCAGTGAGTGAGTACAGTAAGTGATCATATGATACAACATCTGAGTTGCATTCCATGACACTAACCACTATACCAGCTGCCAGCCTAACCTTCAGTGATAAAGCTGGACTTTCACTTTTTACAGTTCTAGAATAGAATTTAGGCCAAGTGGTTGGACCCGTGAGGTCATTTAGTGCTGGAAGGGGTGTTAAAAGTAAGTAGATTTGAAAGGTGTAAGAGGAGGAAAAACTTTGCAGTTGCACTATGAAACAATTGCTAAAGTGGATGGAAAGTCAGATGGAAGAAAGAGTATGAAAGGGGGTGCAGTAAAAGGAATGAAAAAGGTTGCAGCTAGGGACTGAAGAGATGCAGCTAGGGACTGAAGAGATGCAGCTGAGACCCATAAGTAATGCCTACAGTACACCACAGAGGTGCATTGACGGCACTACCCCTCTATGGTGATAAAAAATTACGTATGTACCATAATGACAATGATAAATAATTTACTAGATAGCCACTAGAAAGAAACAAATATACTAACAAAGATAAAAAAAAAACAGGAGTGAAGGTGAATCAAAGTTGTACAGTGAGAAAGTTATTAACTCATGATAAAGATAAGTTACACACCATGTTTCAGTATTTATCCACAAAGGCTAAAATTAATTCATTCTTAAAACTAATTTCAGCACACTCACATGTCGACGTAAACGGAATAAAATTCATGTCAGTTCTTTTTGGAATGACAGCTCTAGTTAAGCCCCCTAAACTAATGGACTTATCTTCGTTAACTTGTAGAATAGGAGGGAACTTGAGAGGCATAGTCAGTGCATTTCTCAGGGTGCAGTGTCCCTTCGACCCATTCCTTTTACTGTACCTCCATTCATGTTACCAATTTTTCATCTTGCTCTCCATCACCTTCTAACAATTGTTACATAGCGCAACTGAGAGGTTTTCCTCCAGTTACACCTTTCAGACCTACCTACTCTCAATGTCCTTTCTAGCTCTGAATGACCTCATAGGCACCAGTGGTTGGCATTTGGCCTAAACTCTATATTCCATTCCATTCCACATAACAGTCTTAAGAATGGAAACTCCTTGGGGGGTTAGTTCTGACAGTGCACCTCATGTGGTGCACTGTAGGAATTATTTAAGGTGCTTTGCAGCGTCCCTTCGGCCCCTAGTGCAACCCCTTTCATTCCTTTTTAGTGTACCTCCATTCATATTCTTTCTTCCTTGTTACTTCCACCATCTTCTAACACTTATAGTGGAACTGAGAGGTTATCCTCCTGTTACACCCTTAAAACCATTTACTCTCAATTTTTATTTCTCTGTTGAATGACCTCAAGAGGTCTCAGCACTTGGCCTTCTACCTAGATTGTATATTCTCTTCTTTTCCATAAGGAACGTATAGGACTACAAGCATGATGCTTTAGTGTTGCTGTGATGAATGCATAATTGAATGGCTGACCAAGAAGTGCTTGGTAAGATTTGATGAGAGAGAGGTTACAGGGGCATGGGTGGGAAGAACAATATTTCTTTTGTGATGGCATGTGCTACACTGTGCAGGAACCTGGCGCTGCCCATCATGTCTCCCCCTACCCTCCTGATCCCCTACCTCCCCTGACAAACAGGTTTGCAGGAGGATGGTGGATGTGTCATGTTCCCCTTACTTATCCTGCCCCAACCAGGATGGACAAACAGGTTTACAGAAGAAGAGTAGATGTTTCATGTCTCCCCTACTCTCCCGATACTATACCTACTACAACCCAACTGTGATGGACAAACAGGTTTGCAAGAGGAGGGTAGATGTTTCGTGTCGCCCCTACCCCGCCTCACGTGAGGTGGACAAACAAGAAAGATCCACTCAGATTTTATTATGATTGATGATGTTACTCAAGGAAAGGCTTATCGAAGGGTTCTGATTCTGAAAGACAGACAGGTGACAGAAGGAGTATATGAGAAGAACAGTGGGAATTTAGGCAAGGATGAGGCTCTACTGTTTCTTTTAACAATTTTAAGCGAGAACATTAAATTTTCAAGTTACGGGAAGAAGCTTTCTGTGGCTTGCATAGACCTAGTCATCATCATTATC